>NC_062969.1:18404087-18534348 GCF_023119035.1 Salvia hispanica
CAATGCATACTTCCAACAGATCCGAAAAAATGCTCATCATACATCGTTGAAAAGTCCCCGGTGCATTACACAATCCAAATGGCATTCTTCGGTATGCATATGTACCAAAAGGGCTCACTAATCTGGTGGGTACCAATTCATTCTTCTCATTTTTGACAACTTGTATCCTAGACTTCTTTGGCACCATATGGACAGGGCTGACCCACTCACTGTCAGGAATGGAGTAGATGATTCCTAGAGCAAGCAACTTCAATACCTCCTTTAGGACCTCCTCTCGCATGTTCGGGTTCAGCTTCCGTTGTGCATCTCGATGAGCCTTTGCACTTTCTTCTAAACGGATGTGGTGCATGCAAAGATCCGGACTTATTCCCACCAAATCTGAGAGAGTCCATCCTATTGCCTTTTTGTTCCTTTTGATGACCTCCAACACCCGACCCAGGAGATTGCACACCATCCCACAACTTCTTTGTCAATCGAATGGCTCAACTCCGAGTTGTCGATTTGTTCCTGTATCAATTCTGTCTCAAGATATTCTTGGACTAAAGGGTTAATAACATCAATAGCGTAGAGATTCTCAACATCTAAAGGTCTTTTCATCCCCTCATCTATGCTAAAGGTATATTTTTCCCCATTATAGTCCAAGCAAATTGTTCCATCAAACACATCGATAATGGTCTTAGCCGTACGCAAAAATGGCCTCCCTAAAAGTACCCCACTAGACTCAGCAGACTCATTATCATTCATCTTGATCACGTAAAAATCAGCAGGATATAGAAATTCATGCACTTTGACTATAATATTTTCCAACACTCCTTCAGGGCAAATGCAAGTTCTATCTGCTAGCTGGATCACTACCTTGGTAGCAACCATTCTTACCCCAGTTAACTTCTTATAGATCGAAAGTGGCAAAACATTTATTGATGCCCCTAGATCACACATGGCATGCTCAACTTTGATATCCCCTAAAGAGATGGGTAATGTGAACATACCTGGGTCGGTGCATTTCGAGGGCATCCTTCTTTTCTGTATCACAGCAGACACAGTTTCTCCAATCACAATCTTCCCATCTAGCTTGGTTTTCCCTGCAATAAACTCCTTGATGAACTTACTGAAGGCGGGCATTTTCAAGGCTTGCAAGAATGGCAAGTTGATTTCCAACTTGCTGAAAATCTCCATGAGATCCTCTGTATCATCCTTTTTCTTCTTCGCCTCCCCTCGATATGGAAATGGTTTTGCTCGCTTTACTGCATTTGTGGAAGTCCCAGAACGGGTCCCTTGATCGAGGTAGGGATCCCCCTAAGTCTCCCTTCTGGAGGTCGTCCTGAATAAGGATCTCCCTTGGTCTAGTGCCTTCCTCTTCAGTTTCCAACGTCGGCCCTTCATAACCCCGCCCAGATCTCAAGGTGATTTGACTAATGTTTGCTCGGTCTGGCGGTTTGACTAAGTAGCAGGAAGTTTGCCTTCATTCCCTCGCATCTCATTCAAGGAAACTGCGATTTGGGAAAGTTGTTTTGCCATCATGTCCATGGCGGCTTTATGTTCAGACTGAGCATCTTGTAACTTGTGCACCATGTCATTGTTGGAATGTAGGTTACCTTGCATGAACTGCTGTGAATTTACCAGATCATGGACCATGTCATCCAAACTCCGTTGTGGTCTGAAGTTGAATTGACCAAAATTTTGTCCTTGACCTTGGTTCTGTCGATAATTGCCTTGATGATTGTTGTATTGGTTATTCGACCCTTGATTATTGTACTGGCCACCAGACCCTTGATTTCCTTGGTGGTTCTGTTGGGAATTCTGAAAGTTGCCTTGGTTATTCCTTTGGTGAGGTGGCACATAGGAGTTTCCCGAATTGTTTTGGTTATTCTGATTCCTATTCCCCACTCAGGCTATTGCTCCGGCTGCAGCCTTCTTGATTCCTTCCTGACCAGTTATGTTGCCTCTCTGGGGGGTGTGTAATTCGTGATTTGCTGCGAGGGCGATTGATTCTGGTCATTTTCACTCCATCGAAAATTGGGATGAGTCCTCCACGGTGCGTCCTTCTGTCTTCCTTGGTTCCAACTTCCATCTGGATTCCAACTTCCCATCGAATTCGCCTGGGCATGGCACTCCTCTTCGCTAGGTTGACCATAATAAGGCTGAATCTGTCTTTCCTCCGGACCCGGGGATTTCTCACTCCTTGATGGAGCGTGGGGGTTGTATTTTTCAATCGCATTCAACAGTGCTTTCTCCAATTGGTCTATCCTATCTTCCACCTTCTTATCAGTTTGCTCCGTTGCTGCGTTGACCGATCCCCTTCTCAAGATGCTCCTCGGGTTATCATAAGCCTTCTTTGCCTCAATCAATCTCCCCAGCGTTTCCCTGGCTTCACTTGCTTTGTTCTTAGTAAAATTCCCCCCGCTCGAAGAATTCATCAGGTCCTTTGATTCGGGGTTTGCACCTTCATAAAACAGATAATAAGTTTCCGCCTCGATCATCGATGATTAGGACAAGCATCCAAGCAATCCCTTGAGCAAGACCTTGTAAGAACTAAGAGACTCGTCATACTCACTCTTTGACGCCACTGGATCTCTCTTTTTCGGAGCGTTAAATGCTTGTTGGATGGGAAAAAATAGTCCAGAAATTCTAATTTAGAAATCCTTCCCTCTACACGTGTTCAAACAGGAAATAGAAGGTTCCCTAGATCCAGCAAGTCCACCAAATCACTCGGTCTAGGAACTCGTGGGTCGCGAGGAATCCCGGTCGTCGGACACACAGAGCACTTTTTCTTTAAAAAAAAAACCCTCAACCACTTTACTAAACCTAGTATAGGGAAGTAGGGATCGATCCCACAGAGAAGGATGCGTAATACTCATGTTCAAGGATTTGGGAGTGTTTTTGGTGTTGGCTGCTGCCACGCATTTTCTTGGGTTGAGGAAAATCAAAAATTAACTTGACTTGGGAACTATTAAAAAAATCTTAAACTAACAGCTAGACCTAGGAAATAAACCTACTGTGGGGACCATGTCTGAAAAAGCAAGGTACGACTGAAAAGTTGGCAGAATAACTAACTCTTGTACCGACTGACAGTGACATCGTCTTCTACAACCAAAATTGCGTAAAACTTCTTAAGAAAAGCAGCATGAGCAAAATAAAAACAGAGCTACTGACTTGAAATCAAATTTATGCATAATAACGAAGAACTTAACATATCTGCATACCCTAGACGAAGTAAAATAGAAACCAAGAAGAAAAAAAAAAGATCTATCGAACTACTATCTTTCCACACGTCGAATACAACCTCAGACGCTAAATCCACTCCGGATCCAAGCGTCCGACATGAACTCCAAACAGCAGAAACTCTCCATCACGTCAGATTTTTAAAAAAAGAACTCCGAATACTCAAACAACCACAGATCTGTCACCAAATTCCACATCAAACACCTCAACATCAAAATAAACAGAGATCGACATAACAATTGAAGAAATAAGCTAACAGCAGAGAGATCTATGCAAAATGACTTGAAATTTAACCACTAAACGCAGATCCACGAACGGTAAAATAATTAAGCATCATCAACATCAAGGTCGACTCCCAAAAGTGAAGTTCGACGGTGAAAACAAGCAAAACAACTGAAATTAAAGGTAATTGTATATTCGCCCTCACTCGGACGGTGTTGCCAAACACGAGATTTTCTAGAAAGTACCCTGCCGATCACGACCACCCCAGATCCATTCCCAAGTGTGTGTAAAGTGTGTGAGCTAAGAAGAGTAAAAAAAAACTCAAAAAAAACCCCAAAAAAACTCCCTCCTGCGTTGCATGCTCTTCTATATATATAGGCGTTTGAGTGGGCCCAGCGAGGTATAGATAAGACTTTGTTGCCCTCAGCTGTAGACTCCTCTGTCACGCCAATTTTCCTTGTAAATCCTGCTCACTTCGTTCCTTTCCCTCGCTAGACCATCTCCTTCATTACTTCCTTGATCTAGCGATTTTCTTCACACACCTGGCTTAGGAAACATGTTAGACCCAGCAAATTATAACATTTTTCGCACATTACCGATGCATGAAATTAGCCTTATCAGCGGCGCAGCTGTGCATGCTGCTGGCCGAGACGGTGCGCCACCTATGGTCTCGAGAAGCCGAGCCCGAGGACGCGTCGTTCGTCGAGAGTGCGAACCTCGTACGATGAGATAACGATGAAGAAATATTTTAATGATTATTTAATTCCTAAATTAAAAGATAATCATTAAAAATAATATTATTTAATGAAATAAAATATTTTGGGAAGATTTCCCTAGATTTTAGGAATATTTTGATTATTTTCTATATCTATGAAATATTTTATATCCTAGATGATATAGATAAGAATAATTTAATAGTTTCCTAAATATTATATGTATCTAGAATCCTAATTAGGATAGATATGTAAGATTATATTAAATAATATAATTATGTTGAACAAGGATATTATATGAATTTAATTTTTCATGTCTAATTAAGATTTAAATAATGTACTTTATTTTAGATATATCTTATAGTATGACATGAATAAGAATTAAATTCTAGATTAATTAATTCCTAAACTAAGATACTAAAGATAATAAAAGATTTAATTATCTAGTCAATTAAATACCAACAGAATTTAATTAGTCTTAATCTGCCTTAAGGCTAAAGAATAATTAATGAAAAATCATAACCCAAATATCTAAGCGATAATTATGAACTTAAAGTTTATATATGGTCTCCATCGGTTGGACTGCCAAATTTTGTGAAGCTAGTTTCTAATATTATCGCCACCCACTCTGTGGGGACAATAATCCTACGAAACAGTAAGTTCATAATGGCGGACTTCTCACATAATAAATAGAATGAACTAGAAAGTGGTTCCTAATATTATCGCCACCTGCCTTGTGGGGACGATAATCCTAAGGAACTACGAGTTTCAGGGTTCAATCAGAATTTATGAGATAGCTTGATTTTGTTATCAGCACATGAACATTGTCATGGAATTACGAGTTTCAGAGTTCAATAAAATTTATGAGATAGCTTGATTTTGTTATCAGCACATGAACATTGTCATGGAATTGTGTTGTAGAAATAAAATTCTGTAATGCTAAATCTGATGGTCGTGCTTAGGCAACATTAGGCGGCCATGCCATTTTGTGGTCTCTGGACTATTCGTCGGTGTTGTGACCAGTAAAATTGTCAAAATTTTAATGCGTATTAACCTCCTCTGGAGGGTACAATTTATTAATTTTGCTGTTGTAAGATTTTGAAAAGTTTTATGGTTAATCTACTCAATTTCCTTACATAAGTTTATGACAAATAGTAAATTTTTCTATTTGCAGTGCAATAAAATCCGTCAAGATATCTTTTAATCCTCTTTCTGCAATTCTCAAAGAAAACAAACTCGAGGGCCAAAATTACATAGAATGGAAACAAAATTTGGATATCGTTCTCACAGCAGAAGAGTACAAGTTTGTGCTCACTACTCCACAGCCTCCAGTTCCCGCGGCTAACGCAGCGGTGGGAGTACAGAACGGTGGCATAAGGCAAATGAGATGGCTAAGTGCAATATGTTGGCATCTATGTCTTCAGTACTCAAGCATCAACATTCTGCCATGGCGGCGACCGCCGAGATTATGTAAAATCTTGCGAATCTTTTTGGTACTCAGAATCGAACGGCTAAGTCTCAAGCCTTTCGGAGTATCATGACGAAGACTATGAAGGAAGGCACATCTGTGAGGCAACATGTCCTCGAGATGATAAGCCACCTCAACCAGTTTGAGGTTTTGGGAGGGACCATCGATCCCGAGTCCCAGATTACTATAATCCTTCAGAGTCTTCCCCCTAGCTTCCAGCAGTTCAAGCTCAATTTCGAGATGAACAAGCGGGATTACACTTTGGCAGAGCTGCTGACTGAACTTTAGTCGGCGGAGGACCTTATGGTTCAAGCTAAGGTAGCTATGCTGAGTTTGGCGCCTAATTCCTCTGGCTCTAAGCCTTGCCGCAGGAAAGAAAAAGGCACCGAACCCAGTGGCAGCTAAGAATGCTAAGGGAAAGAAAAAGAAGAAGGCCGATAAGAAGCCTACTAGAAAATGCTTCAAGTGTGGAGAGAAAGGTCATTGGAAGCCAAATTGTCCTAAAAAGGGCAAGGCTACAGGTGTGCACCATGCTCTAGTAGTCGAGTCATGTTTGGATTCGACATCTACTCATACGTGGGTCATTGATACTGGAGCAACTGATCATATATGTTTTGATCCTGACTTAATGCAGGTGACAAGATGGTTATATGATCGTGAGATCGAAGTCCAGCTGGGCGACGCTACTAAAGTGGCGGCCGTTGCAGTGGGAGACGTTTATTTGCGTTTTTCTAGTGATAGATTTTTTATTTTGAAGAATGTTTTGTTGATACCTTCTTTTAGAAGAAATTTAATTTAAGTTTCTAAATTGTCTTTTAATGGATATTGACATACTTGGATTTTATTTGGTTTTAGAGGGTGGTTATGTATGAATTTGATCATATTTTGTCTATTATTGGACATGTTTATATCTACTTCTCTATTATGTTGGTATGTTGACCATTTTGTTAAGAATGTGTAGAAAAGGTACAAAATATGTGGATGCGCAGCAGCCTTGGTTTGAGACAATGCTTACTGGAGATTTTGAAGTCCAATCAGCCCCTAATGCATATCAATCTCTTCGTCTTCGAAAGATCTTCGCGTGGGTATCTCGCACACCTCAATCGAAGTTTGGTAGAAGAAGTTATGGCCGTTACAAGAACACTGCGCTGTCCAGAAACTTTCACGCGACCGGGTGAATTATTTCACTATAAATTCACCCGGCCGGGTACAACGATTCTGCGCGAAAAGGGTCAGAAAATGGTCGAAAATGACCACCCGGCCGTGTGAATTTTGCTCTTTATAATTCCACCCGGCCGGGTACGCTATTTTGGCGTATTCTCTTGCCAAAAACGCGATTTTTGATGGGAGATTAAAGGAAAAACGCCTAGGGTTCATATCATTAAACACTTACCGCCTCCTACACTCACACACACCTCCAAGAACACTTTGAGAGAGGGAATTGAAGATTGAAGACTTCCAATCGGAAGATTGAAGTTGCCATTCCATAGATTCATTCTCACAGGAGTATCTTAATCTTTTCTCCATGTATTTCATAGAATCTTTTGTTTCAAACATGGTTTTTATGAAGAACATGAGTAGCTAAACACCTTTTTGTAGAATTCTTGGTGAAGATGCACTAATTTCATAGTTTTTATCCAATTAATTTTGTTCTTGCTTGCTCTTGTAGTTATTTGATTATTCTTGGGTTTATTCATTTCAATTGTTTGATCACCATTTGATTGTGTAGGATTAATTAGATTAATCGGGAGATGAAATAATTAATCTGGAAATAAGAATAATTCACACCTTAATGCAATAAAACTCGGGAGAGTTGAGGTTTTGAGTGAGGTCTTTGACCTAATCGAGCTTTTGGGAGTTAGGGGTTTTAGGATTAGAAGGGGACTTCAATCCTAGCACCTAATCTGCAGGTTTCTCACCTCGGGAGGGGGTTTAATCTATAATTGTGGTCGACTTAGTAATTCTAGAGACACCAAAAGGTAAGACAATTTGATTGGATAAGAGCTTGGAATTGTGCATCGGATCCTTGAGTTCTACAATTTTCTCCATATTATCTTTTCACTCCGTGTTTACTTGCTTTTATTTGTTTATTTGCTCATTATATGCTTTTCGTAGTGTTAGAAAACAACCAAACCTTTCATGATTCTCTAGATAGTAGTCAACATTTGTTCGTGGTAGTTAAGTTGATACAAATTTGTCTCTGTGGGATACGATACTCTTGCTTGCTAATTGTTACACTGTCTCTGCGGGTACTACTTGTGTTAAAATAAGTCGAGTCAAGTTTTTGGCGCCGTTGTTGGGGACAACTTTGTGTTGTTAGAGCTTAATATCGTGATAATAATTGAGATTACTAGTCTAGATTTTATTTTCTTTAGGTTTTATTTTTATTTTTGAGTTCTCTAATCTTGGTGTTTCTTTTTTCAGGTTGTATGCACACTCGTTCTAAAGGTCCACCTTTAGAACCCATCGATCCCGAGATCGAAGCATCCAACAGGAGGAGGAACGCTCAGAGGAGGTTGAACCAAAGGATCCGTGTATCTTCACCGGGTCATAGGCGTCCACCCTCCCCCGTTCAGAGGACTCTGTCACCCACTCCGTCTCCACCTCCATCACCGATACAGTACGAGCCTAATTCTCCAATCCTAATGGAGAACAACGATGGGGGAAACAACAATGAGAACAATAATGGAGGGGGCAATAATGAGAATCTTGTCATTCGTCAACTCCGTGAGCAGATGGCCAACATTTAGAGACAATTGGATGAGCGGAATGCTAGACCAGCAGTTCAGCCCGTGCAAAATTTGTTTGCATATAGACGGGTTGCTAATCCGCCAGTCAATAATGTCGGGATTGCCGCCAACAGTTTTGAATTGAAGCCGGGGTTGATAAACAGGGCAGAAGCACATGCATTTGGTGGAACAGGTTCAGAAGATGCCAACAAGCATCTGACCAAGTTCGTACAGATTAGCAACACTGTGAAGGCTAATGGCGTTTCAGATGATCAAATCCGCCTTAGACTGTTCCCGTTCTCTTTGAAGGATGATGCTAGGGATTGGTACGATAGCATGGATCCCAACTCGGTCGCAACTTGGGATGCAATGGTTGAGCTCTTCTTGGATAAATACTACCCACCGAGCGAGGCACTCAAGCGCCAAGCTGAAGTCATCTCTTATGCAATGCAGCCTCAGGAAAATATTCACGAGGCATGGAAGAGATTCAAATACCTGATGAAGAGATGCCCCAACCACGGGTTAAGCCCGGGGCAACAGATCGTAACTTTCCACAGGGGAGCCACTCCGGAGGCAATACGCGAGTTGAATATGAGCGCAGGGGGGTCACTCCTTAAGTTGGGAGAAGACGATGCATTAGAGGTGATTGAGAGGGTGGCCTCCAGCGATGATGGGTGGAAGAATGAGAGAACCAAGTCCTACAGGGTAGCATCCACCTCTGATTTTAATAGGATGGAAACAGTGTCTAAGCAGCTGGACTTCCTAACTAGCAAGCTTGGGTACATGGGAATAGAGACAGTTGGCTTAGAGATGCAGCAAGGAGTTGCAGATGTGAACTACTTTCACCAAGGTGGCAACAACAGGAACTTCAACAATTACCTCCCCAACCAAGGGGGTGGCAATTACAACAACTATGGGAACAAGGTGCACCCCAACTTGTCTTACGGGAACCCAAATATTGCCTTGCAACCACCACCCGGATTCCAGGTATCTAATGGCCAAGTCAAGGAGCCGAAGAAGGGAGAGCTTGGAGAGGTGTTGATGGCTTTCATGAAGCAAACGGGAGATTGCATGACACAATCTAATCAGAGGTTGGACAAGGTAGAAACAAATATGGAAAGTTTAAACATACACATGAAGAGCATCGATACTCAACTCAGTCAGATTTACCAAGCTGTGGGAACTCTATCCAACCCGGGGCAATTTCCTGGCAATACAAGCACTGATCCCGTCAAACACAAAGAGTGCAAAGCCATCTGTGCGACCATTCAACCCAATGAAGTGGAAAAAGAGGTTGGTCTAGAGACTGCAGAGGATAATGTTGTGGAGGAAGAGAAGAAACAACCTGAACCACCTCGATTGGAGCCATATACTCCTAAGATACCGTTCCCTAGCCGAATCAAGAAGAAGGTTGTGGATGAGAAATTTGAAAAATTGTTGGACATCTTCAGGAAGGTGAATGTGAATATCCCACTAGTAGATGCTCTGCAACAGATGCCTGTGTATGCAAAGTTCCTAAAAGACGTGATCTCCAAGAAGAACAAGTGGGTGGACTACGAAATAGTGAGCACGTCGGAGAATTGTAGTGTTATAATCCAGAAGAAATTGCCGGCAAAGCTTAAGGACCCCGGAAGTTTCAACATATCATGCGTCATTGGTGATGACAAACACACGAAGGCACTTTGTGATTTGGAGGCGAGCATCAACTTGATGCCCCTATCATTCTTTAGGAAGATAAAAATCGACACTCTCAAGCCGACTAGAATCACGCTCCAAATGGCCGATAGATCTTTCACCTATCCTGAAGGGATCATAGAAGATGTATTAGTGCGGGTAAATGATTTTATATTTCCCGTTGATTTTGTTGTGCTTGACATGGAAGAAGATAGGAATGTGCCGCTTATCCTTGGTTGGCCATTCTTAGCGACGGGGAAAGCATTGATTGATGTTTCTAGGGGAGAGCTTACCCTCCGCATGGGCACCAAACACCATATCTTGTCCATCTACAATGCCATGAAGAGCCCTAAGGTGGAAGAGCTTGCTATGAAGAAAGAGTGCAAAGTTGTGCACGTTGTAGAGGTTCAGAAGGCTCAAGTGGCGAAGCTCAAGGTCGAGAACATTTCCTTATCACAGTATCTATTTGGCCCATGTGGTGGATCAACTCATTGCAAAGGAAGACAGAGAGAGCCCAAGAAGACGAAGGAAAAGGAAGCAAGAATATCGATCACACCGAAAGTAGAGCTCAAATCAAATGATAACATGGTGAAGAAGACTTGGTGGAAGAAGAGGTTGTTGGCAAGAATGTACCTGCTTGAACACGAAGAAGAAGCCAACAACCCCATTAATGCGGGAGTGAATTGATGAAAGCTGTGTGAAGACGTCGAGCCAACGACGATAATCAAAGGCACTATAGGGGAGGTAACCCCTAGTAGGTAACTTCTAGATTATTTCCGTTTCAGTTTGTCTATCATATAAGTCTCACTTCTCCACCAACTTTTCAAACTTATTCTATGCATAGCCTTAAATAAGTTTGGGGGGATGATATGGTGGATAGTGAGCCTTGTGAGGTATTTTACTGCTTTATTTTTGTTTCAAATTGATTAGTTGTCTTTTGTTGCTTTTATTTATGTTTTAGGGTAGATTTATTTTGCTTTAGACCTCCGTAAGTTGTTTTGGTTTTTGGTTGTTGTGGAATTGAATTTGAACTTGTTTGAATTTTGGTTCCTTGGGGTAAAGATTAGTTGGTAATGATAAAAACATCATCCATATTTTAAGTTATCATGGTCTTTGACTTAAGAGTTTGAGTAATAGGTGCATAAGTAACGAATTGTTTGTTTGTCTTGATTCATGCTATTACCCGAGTGAGATTTGAGCCAAAACTTCTTTTTTTTGTGATTTTATCATATGCTTGTTGTTGTTTCTAGAACTTGCTCCTAATCATATTAATTCTACATAGTGAATGTGAATTTAGGAGATGACGTTAGACATTCTTTGTTTTCCCCTACACAAATGTTTATATTTTTGTCTTAATCCCTAGTTAGCCCTCCTAGCCTAAAAAGTATTCCAATGTCAAATAATTGTTGAGTTACCGTCAAAGTGATAAGCCTACAAACTTGGAAGCACATATGGGGCGTTGTAAAAATAAAATAAAATAATGGAGGTATAAGCTAGACGAAGTCTAGAGGAACAAGAAAAAAAAGAAAAAAAAACAATAAATTTGTGGAGGTATAAGCTAGATGAAGTCTAGAAGAGTTATTGGTTGGGTTTCTAAATAAGTGGGGACCGGATGGGAGGAAGAAGTTCGACAAAGTCTTACTTATCTGAGATTTGTTATGGGAAATGGTCTTTTGTTGGGATTTGTAATATGCGAGTACTTGGGTTTCTCTTACTTTTCAGCCACTTTAGCCAAAATGTTCCCTACCGTCCAAAAAGCCACATTACAACCTTAATAAAGTCCTTTCTAATTTTAGATTCACATTCACATTTTAGTAGAGGAGATGTTTGATTTTGAGCAAGCATATGGTGAACACTACTTGTATTTTGATTTGAGAGTATTATTTCTATACATACACCTTTGAGAGTGAGATACACATACACATATCTTGAGAGAAGCATGAATCCAAGGTGATATACGAGTTAGTAGTAAAAGTGCATTCGACGGCTTGACTTTATAGAATTTTGTATTTTGATATGCTCTTGTATTCTATACTCTTTGAAACAATGATAATGTCTAAACCCTTTTAAATCCAAGTCTTCTTTTAGTTCTTTTTCTTCATTGCTCGAGGACTAGCAATTATTTAAGTTTGGGAGAGTCGATTTCTTTTAATGACAATTGCGTTATTAAGAAAGATGGTTCTTATATCTTTCGTGGTATCATGGAAAACAACCTGTACACAATCACTTCTACACAGTTTAATCAACGTAAATCAGAACTCAATGCGACATCAAAAGTTTCTAAGAAAAGAAAAGAACCTTCAATTTCAATGAACGAAACGCACTTATGGCACCTTAGACTTGGTCATGCCAACGAGAGAAGGATTCATGCGATGGTTGATCAAGATCTTATTAAAGGTCTTGAGAAGGAATCGTTCTCAAAGTGTGAATCATGTTTGGAAGGCAAGATGACCAAGAGACCTTTTAGGTCAAAGGATAACAGGGCCAAGGAAGTACTTGAGCTCGTTCATACTGATGTGTGTGGACCAATGTGAGGCAAGGGGCAGTTTTAGATATTTCATCACCTTTATTGATGACTTCTCGAAAATTGGATACGTCTATTTGATGCGCTACACGTCTGAAACTTTTGACAAGTTCAAAGAGTTTAAGGCTGTCGTAGAGACGCGTCATGGCAAGAGTATCAAATGCATGCGATCTGATCGCGGAGGCGAGTACCTAAGTGCCGAGTTTTTGGACTACTTATCAGAGTCGTGGGAATTCAATCCCAACTGACTGCACCGGGCACACCCCAGCAGAATGGCGTAGCTGAAAGAAGGAATAGGACTTTGTTAAACATGGTTCGTTCGATGATGAGTTATGCACGGTTACCAATTTCATTTTGGGGACATGCATTGCTATCTGCAAGTCATATATTAGACAATTTACCTTCTAAATCAGTTCCTACTACCCCATATGAGTTGTGGACTGGGCGTAAGCCCAATCTAGAACATCTCAAAGTGTGAGGGTGTCCGACTCATGTTTTGGAAAAGGATCCAACTAAGCTGGAACCTAAGACGGAGGTATGTGTGTTTATAGGTTACCCTAAAGGATCGAAAGCTTATGAATTCTACAGTCTCCGAGATAAGAAAGTAATTGTGAGCACCCATACGACATTCTTAGAGGAAGACTTTGTAATGAATCATAAGTCCAGCAGTGAGATAGCTCTTGAAGAGCTAACTTCAGTCACAAGTTCCATTAACCAAGAACAGACACCTAGTGTAACAACAATTCCAGAAATTTCAACTAGTACACCAAATGTTGTAGTGCCACGTCGCAGTGGGAGGGTCTCTCATGAGCCCAAAAGATACATTGGTTTGGGAGAGTGCATGGATCACTCCTCGGACAGCAATGTACTTGATCCCTGGAATCTTGTAGAGGCGCAGGCGGATGTCGAACATTGCGAATGGGTGAAAGCAATGGATTCGAAACTACAATCAATGGTAGACAAAGACGTGTATGATTTATTTATCCTACCCAAAGGCTGTAGTGCCATTGGGAGCAAGTGAATATACAAACGTAAACGCGGACCCAATGGACGAGTTAAAGTCTTTAAGGCAAGACTAGTGGCTAAGGGGTATACCCAAAGGGAAGGCATCGACTACGATGAGACCTTCTCCCCAGTGGCCATGCTCAAATCGATCTGTATTCTTTTGTCTATAGCAGCTTACATGGATTGAGAAGTATGGCAGATGAACGTTAAGACTGCGTTTTTAAACGAGAGTCTTGAGGAGACCATCTACATGGAACAATCCGAAGGCTATGTGGTAAAAGTCAAGAAACACATGGTTTGGAAGCTTAAGAAGGTCATTTATGGCCTCAAGCAAGCATCTAGATCTTGGAACCAATGTTTTGATCAACCTGTTCAAAAGTTTGGATTCGAAAAGTGCCCTAATGAAAGCTGCGTGTATAAGAAGGTTGAAAAGTAAAATGTTGAGTTCTTAGTTTTGTGTGTAGATGGCATTCTTCTAATTGGAAACAATAAAAAGATGTTGTCATCAGTACGAACCTGGTTGTCCAGCCAGTTTGAGATGAAAGATATGGGCGATGCGGGACACATTCTCGGTATCAAGGTTCTTCGGAACCGTGCAAAGAGAACGTTGTGCTTAGGGGTGGGTCGATACGATATATCGTATCGAAAACGTTGTATCGTGTATCGTATCGAAAATATCGATATGAAAGAATTTCATATCGTTATCGTATCGAAAGTTTCGAAATATCGAATTTCGATATAAAAAAATTTCATATTGTTATCGTATCGATATTTTGATATATCGTACCGAAATTCGATATATCGTTAAATGTCGATATATAACGAAAATTTTGATATATATCGATATATATCGAAAATAAAATATCGATATATATCGAAAATATCGATATATCGAAAATTTTTGATATAAAACGATATATCGCGATATAAGGAAATTCATATCGTTATCGTATCGAAAACTTACGATACGATATCGTATCGTATCGAAAATTACGATATATCGAAAATTCGATAATTTTTTGATATTTTCAATACGATACGAGCGATATATCATTTTTCGGTATTTTTCCCCAGCCCTAGTTGTGCTTATCCCAAGAATCTTACATCGATACGGTACTTAGACGCTTTAGCATGCAAGATGCCAAGAAAGGTTTCTTACCTTTCAGACACGGGATCCATTTATCTCAAGAGATGTGTCCTAAGACAGCATCTGAGATAGCAGAGATGAGAAGGATACCATATGCCTCGGCTGTTGGTAGTCTCATGTATGCTATGCTTTGTACTAGACCTGATATCTGCTTTGATGTTGGCATGGTAACAAGATAACAATCAAATCTCGGCCAAGGACATTGGACTGCCGTAAAGAACATACTCAAGTACCTTAATCGGACTAAGGACTATGTTCTAGTTTACAATGCAGCCGAGCTCTGTCCTTTAGGATATACAGATTCAGACTTTCAAGCTGATGTAGATTCGAGAAAATCAACTTCCGGATATGTGTTTACCTTAGGAGGTGGAGCTGTAATTTGGAAGAGTGTAAAGCAGAAATGCATTGCAGACTCTACCATGGAAGCCGAATATGTGGCCGCTTCGGAGGCTGCAAAAGAGGATCTATGGCTTAAGAACTTTCTTCTGGACTTAGGTGTGGTTACGAATATGCCCAAGAGCATCACCATTTATTGTGACAATTCTGGTGCTGTGGCAAATTCGAGGGAACCACAGACTCATAAAGCGAGCAAGCACATAGAGAGGAAGTATCATATCATTCAAGATATAGTGCAGAGAGGAGACATACAAGTGGTCAAGATTGAGTTAGAAAACAACCTGGTAGATCCTTTCACGGAGGCATTAGTGGTCAAGCCGTTTGAGAGCCATGTTGAAGGAATGAGAGTTAGACTAATACAAGACCTCAATCCGCTTTCAGTATAAGTGGGAGAATTAGAAGTTAGTACATTTTGTATACGCGAAAGTGTTTTGAGTATAAGTGGGAGATTGTTAGAGTTTGTATACTAGAAATCACGTTTCGAGTGATTGAATACTGTAAAACTCTTACTTTATTTTCCAAGTAATAAACAAATTATTTTTGTCATAATGTTGTTATGTTTTACATTCAATGGATGTTAATTGCATGTTTAAATGTATAAGTTAACTTAACAAAGTCTAAGTCTTTGTTTTAGTAGACCGGTTGTGGTCGGCGTCCACTTTAAGGTAACACGGTCAGTCCTAAACAAAGAAAAAGAAAAATTTCACAACCTAGATGGAATTAGACTATCCATCGTGAAAGGTTGCAATGTCAGTCCGCATATATCTAAGCCTTACTTGAAATAAGATGACATTGGTGTGGTATAGCACTGAACGGATCTAACAGCAAGACTTGTCCTTGAGCTATCTACTGAAAGACAAGGTCTTGATAAATATTTGTTTCTTAATCAATGTAGGTTAGTATTGAGCATACGGTATTGATTATGCATTACTTTGACTTATCCAATGGTGCGGGTTTTTCGTAACCCAATAATCCGGATATATTGGATAGTGGCGATTAATATCTAGCGGTGCAAGGATTGCTATTATATTGAATTGTGCGCGAGGAGAGTCTCGTTCGATAATGTCCTCAAGAGGAGCGCGAAACGAGGTTTTATTATTCGGAACCTAGCTAGTTGGAGTTTGATTACTCTATGAATAATAAATAAGCGTTTCATGTTGAGTCCACTCTTGGAATTAATAAGAAGTTAATTAATTAAGTCCATAGCAGATATTTATTAATTAATGAACATTTTTATCTTAAGCGCGAGAAATGAAAGTTAAAACGGAAACCCGGATTACTTAAAATTTCGGATTTGGATGGGGAGAGTTCAATATTACTTCTGTAGTGGTTGCTCGTAATATTCCAATTAAAGCTTATATTAAATTGTGGGTTCAATTTAATTAGTAAAAAATGAATTGGATGAGTCCATATCCAAAACCTTCCATAGATCCCTGTCTGGGCCCAAAAGGAACTTAATATAAATAGGAGAATAAAGAAGACCGAAAAATATAACAAAAATCATTATTATTTTTTCTCAAAATTTTTGCCCCCCAGCCCCCTCCCTTATAGAGCTAGGCGAATTTTTCCTCTCCTCTTAGGAGTAGAATTTCTGTCTTCTTTATTTAAATCCTAGTATTCCGGTGAGATCAGCCCACACTGATATCGGAGTACAATTCGGGAACCAAAGAGAAGATCTATGGTCTAGTATTCAAAGCGTCACGTGGAGAAGTCGCTAGCCATCATCAATTCTTTGGAGAATTAATTAGGTATTATTCTTGCTCGTAGAAAAGCATGTTTTAGGTTTCAATATTCTTAAAGCATGATTAATTCAAGTTATGAGCATGATACATGTGAGAATTACGCGAATAGATTTTGTCTAAATAATCTGCTAAATAGATCTTATTATTATGTGATTTATTTGCTCGATTAATAATTATTAAATTATGATAATCCGAAAGCAACGCCTCCGCTGTCAGTTCCTTCAATGCCAAGATCTGAGCTAAAATTTGTGCATTCATGTGTGTTCATGTAACAAGATTCAAATATGGAGAGCCCAATTTCAAGTCTAGGCCCGCACTGTTCCTCCTTGATTTAGTCCAAAATGAATTATCTTGTATGATGTGGCATTATAACATCCCAATTTTTTCTACTTTTGATTGAGCTTGAAACGACGTCAAAATTGTTTTGGAGCCGATTTTTTTTTCATTTAATACTTGGTTCTTTTCGAGCAAGAGAAATTTCTTTTGAGTTTGAGTTTATTTATTATAATTGATTGATTCCAAATTAATAATCTTTTAACTCTTACAATCATTTTCATATTTTTCTATAGTCCAATTCTTTTCTTGAGGAAGCCATTTGAGCCCATTTGATTAAAGCAATTTATATTCTATGTGAGCCCAAGACTAATTGTTTGTGAGCCCAATCATTTCCAAGCAACGACTGTTACCCTTCCTCTTCCCATGTCTGTCGTTCTAATTGGTAGCTCTCACTACAATCCGAAATCAAGTTCCAGTCTTCTCCCAACGCAGCACATCTATCGTTTCATACCTTCCCTCAAGCAGTTACAAGAGTCGCCTTCGCACGCAGTTAAAGATTTGATCGAGATGTTGAGTTAAGGAATTTTCTAAGCTATTGAGGTGGGCTTTATTACTTAAACTCTTTTATTTCTAAATATATGAGTATAGTGCTATAAGGGAGGTTTAAATGTTATGTCATATCGTATTCTTATATTTTGAAATTGTTTATCTGATTGTCTACTAGGATAACATTCTACTAGACTTTGATGGTTAATGAATTCGGGTCGAACTAGGGTTTGAGCCCCTACTTAGGCTATTGAACTGATGGGGATCGTGGGCAATCTTTTGGGTCAGCTGGTCCAGTGATCGAGTTTGTGGCCATTCTTGTTTCACGTGATGGTCCAGACATGGTTTATGATGGATGATGATGATGGGTTTTTGTCACGCCCGTATTTTCTAAGGATAGAAAACACGGTTGATCGCGACTAGGGGATGATTAAAGAAGCGGGGAAGAAAGGGGGAAACACACATCTTTGACCAAAATATTTAAATAATTGAAATAACTTAGAAAACAACATAGTATTATTTCAACAAAGTACCAACTCTAAAGAAATAAAGACTAGAAAGTAGACAATTTTGAAAAGAGTTAGGTTCTCAATACTAAAACAATTTTAAAGAAAAGACACCTAGCGGAAGCGTTCTAGACACGGAAAATGCCGAGTATGAAGACACGGCATATCCAACAATACTAAGCCAAACATAAATAATCCATGAATTCTGCTCAACATCCTCCACGCCCGTCGTCGCTCAATCTGCACATTAAGAAAAACAAATATGCAGGGATGAGTACTTGATGCACTCAGTAGACACCTGCCAAATAAGTTTGTCAAGCCATACCGAGTGATCTTGGGGGTTTTAAATGAAAAGAACCCAAGTCACTAAAAGCATTTTCACATAAATTTCGGTTGCAACCATTTTCCATCCACATCACCATCACCATATCTGAACATACATGACAAGGAATGTGGCCACGAACCAAGTCACTAGACCGGCCAACTCCAAAGAGATAGCGCACGATCTACTGGGTGTACACTAGTCCGAGCAGGGTTTGCGGCCCTACTGGGACCCGAATTCGATTAAACATACATGGCATAACCACTTCAGATAGGTTCATTCAAACACCAAACATGGCAAGACAAACAATTTTCACCTCCTTTCACATAAAAAAATAGTATTTAGGACATAGTCCTTATTTAAAACGAAAGCCCACCTCAAAGCTTAGCTCCTCCACAAACTTCCTGTCCCAACCTCAACCACGTGCACAATTTCACCCTTTTCGAAATAACATGATATGCAAAATTAGAATTTGCAAAAAAAATAAATTTAACAATGCATGCATCCTATGTGTGTACTTAAAATTATCCATCGTTCTTTCCTAGAGAAAACATATATATAAAGTTCTCATATTTTTTCGACTCGAATTTATCACTCAAAACTTTGCCCAACAATTAACTAGTCCACACAAGCTCCCATACTGCCGGCCCACTATGGAGAAATAAATACCAAATTCTAATAATATGAAAGGCCCAAAAGGTTAAACTAATGAAAAGAAAAGGAAAAGGAGTCGGTACATAAAATACTCCCAATCACAAAGTATATACTCCCTACCCCACATATATATGTATTTATATATTCCCAACTCCTCATTTGCAAAATAAAAACAACAAAGAAAGAGGAAATATTATAAGTATACTCCTGTCATCAATTAAAACAGCAAAATTCTTTCTCCCTCTCACTTCTCAAATTTCAAATCTCTCTCTTCCGCCATTTATCTCAAATTCCTCAAATCAGAATAGCAAGCTCAGGGCATCCACAGCGGTTCACAAAACCGTCTCTATCTTGTCTCGGAGAGACGAGACGGATAAGAGACGCCGCTGTGGGATGCATCCCGTCCCCATCCCGTCTCTATCTCGTCCCACGTCTCTTAGTGAAGGGGCTCCCGGCGAGACGAGACGCCACGCGCTTGGGCGACGTGGCGAGCTCCGGTTCGTGCGTGACGCCCACTCGCCGTCCCGCGAGTGGGCGTCGTTTATATCCGTTAAAATTGATTTTTTTTTTTTTTTTTTAAATCAGAAAAAATTCAAAAAAATAAAAAATATATATAAAAAAAATTCCAAAAATTATACTAGCCGTTTATAGCCGTTTTTTACAAATTTTTAATTTTTTTTAAATTTTTTTTAAGCCCCAAATCACTTCTATAAATACCAAATCATTCCCACAAATTATCCACCATAAAAAACTCTCTATTCTCACTCAAACACACTACATTCCTCATCTCAAAACATTTTTCTTCTCCCAAATTTAATCAATTCATGGATCCATTTGAGCTAATGCGTCAACTAATGGAACAATCGCTAGAAGAAGATCGACGTAGGGAGGAGGAGGAAGCCGCGGCGCGTCAAAAGCGAACCCGGAAATACATCCATCGTGACAGGGAGCAAGCCGCCGCAAGGTTGGTACGCGATTATTTTTTTTAGGATTTTAATTATGTATTTTTTTTATTTTTAGGATTTTAAATTGTAATTTTATTTTATTTAATGAAGTGTGTTTTTTATTAATTGGATTTGTTGAAAATAAAAATGAAAAATGAAATTGAATGAATAGTTAAGAGATGAGATGGTTAAGAGATGGATTGATGTGGGTGCTATCTCTTAGTTAAGAGATGGAGTGAAAAGTACAGTGGGGCCCATGAATAGTGAAGAGATGAGACGGTTAAGAGACGGATAAGAGACACCACTGTGGATGCTCTCATCACGCTCTTACTTTCTCCCACAAATCAGAAACAAAGCAAAACGACACCCATCTCCCTTGTTCCAAAATTTGGCACCGCCTCATGCCCCTCTCGAAGACCAGACGCCACTGCTGACCCCACCGTGGCCTGACCGCCGTTGTCGCTGCCACTCCAGGCGGTCAGCTCCTCCGTCGGCAGCGCCGCTACACACAACCGGTAAGTCCCTCTCCCCTTTCTTTCCAAAACTTAAACCTTTTACTAAATTTCTTTAATTATTCCAAATATTAATGGGCAGAAGTATCTTCCAGAATTGAGGTTGAAGAAGAGAAAACAAAATGACAACTTCTAACAACAATAAAGATCAAAGCTTTAACAAGATACTGTCATTCAACACCTTCGGGGAATTTCTACAGAATTGACTGCCGGTGAACTACTGTGAATTATGTGAAACTATGTCATGAATTGAATGCAGAGACTTTCAAAAATTGAGTATATACCTTCCGTAAGGAGCGAAACTTGTAGAAGAGAAGGTATTGAAAAATATCACAATCCTCTTGGTTTTCTCCTTCAATCTGTGATGTCGAGAATTTGTGTTATGTAATCAAAAGTATGGAGATTTTTATATTCATGGAATTGAGGATTACCTTCCGAAGGAAGAGAAGAAAGTAACGGCAGATTGGATGTCAAACTCACGGTATTTGCGATTTCTTTTTCTCAGATTTTTGATGGAAGAATGTGAGAAGGGATGGCTGCGTGCGTTACAATAAGGAGGAGGAAACACTTGATTTTTCAGTTGGAGATTTTCAGGGAAGATGGAGATATGGAAAAAAACCGTTGGGAGAGCTGGGAGAATTATTTGACCAAATATTTGACTGATAAAAATAAGTGGAAAAAAATATAGGAATAAAATTTCTAGAATAAAAGTAGCCCAATTTCAATAGGATAATGGGCTGCAAGATAGATAAATGTGATAGCTCAAATATTTGATTTATAATATTTATTAAATTGTTGTGTTTTTACTCTGGTACTTTGGTGTTTTTTCCCAAATGCTCATAAACGAACTCCTAATTTTTCCACCGACGAATCTCACGTCAATCTCGTCGACTGCTTTCACCACACGATTAACCAACAACAATTCAAATATTCACTATTTCCAATCGCAACCAATCAAAACAAAGATGGTATTTTATTCAAGGTCTAACACTCGCTCGCTCACAAAGCAAAAATCTTAACGTAAAAAGGTAATAATAAAGGCGGGTGTTACAGTTGTGCAGCCATGTTTTACGATGGTAATGATTTTTAATGTTCTCGGCATTTTTAAAGTAAAATTCGAGATTCACTCAATGGTGGCTTGACATAACTTTATTGATGAAAATATTTTTGGCATGAGTTCACTGAGTACTCAGCCATGCATGAGTTTTTCCTAGGTGCAGATTGAGCTGTGACGAGCTCGATGGGTGTTGAGCATAAAAGTGAAGAAGATGTCTATCAAATATTCAGAATATGTTGTGCCTTCATACATGACATTATTTTACTCTCAAATGCTTCCGCTGAAAGTTGTTCCATTTATATTTCGATATCATTGAATATTTTTCTTTTCAATAGTCGAACTTTTATGACTTGGTACTATGATTTAAATGGTTGAAATTCCAAGGTTGATTCATGATTTCGAGCTATTGATTGTTTCCCCTATTTCTTCCTCGCCCCCTAAATTCCCCACTAATCATGATTTAACTAAACTTTCTATCCTTAGAAAAAGTGATCGTGGCATGTATTAGATTCCGCATCGAGTGGAAGGCTTAGGACTGCACCTAGCACTTTATGAACATAATACGAGACTGTTCCACCCGAGCGCGAAATCAAATACCACATTATGCGGGAGAATTCATTTTGGACTTGAAACTTGGACTCTCATGTTTGAATCTTGTTACCTGAACGCACATGAATGCATAGATTTCAGTCCAAATCTTGTCATATCCAATTACCTGAACAGGTCCTTAAGGTCACATCAACGTTAACAAACAATTACTCCCTCTATCCCCCAAAGTTTGTTCCATTTTCACATTTTCATCCGTCCCACTTAGAATCTTACCAAAAATAGACATTAAATGCACCCTCAATCTCCTCAATATGGGACCTGTATTCCACTACACACCTTCAATTAATAAAAAATCAAATAATTTCTTAAAATCCGCGCCGAGTCATATTGGAACAAACTTTAGGGGATGGAGGAAGTAATAATTACTCTCTCCGTAATCTGTTCGATTGTAGTACTCATTTTGCCATTTAGTACATTCTAGAATGCCTAGGGATTTTTTTCAAATCTTCGGGAGCCCATAACTTTTTCGCTACTCGTGATAATTGACTAGTAGAGGTGGTTTTAGAAACCATATTTTATGGGTAAAAATTGGGAATTCTCGTAATAAGATTATCTCTCCGTCGAGCATTTTGAAAACGGCCAAAGGTAGCTGTCTAGAGATTTTTCGCCTATAAATTCTTTTCTTTACATTTCTTAAAACTCATACCGGAAAGAAATATGTCTCCTATTCGCAAATGGATGGGGTGTTATATTCTCATCACCATTATTAATAACATAAAACATTGACGTTGTAACACTCAAAATATCATAACCATACTTAAGTCTCATGAATGTTACTCCCTCCGTCCGCGAATAGGAGTCCCGATTGAGTTGGGTGCGGGTTTTAAGAAAAGTTTGATTGTAATAATTAAAGTGTGTGATAGTAGAATGTGGGACCCATTTATATTATTATTTGCTTTATTCTTTGGAATAATGAAATCTAACATTAAGAGAGAGAGAGAAATTGCAATCAAAGTGGATTAAAATTAATTGCAGCTTCTAAATTAAGAGAACAATGAGGTCATTTTTATACTCCCAAGATAAAATGTCTAACCGGGACTCCTAATGGCGGACGGTTGAAAATGGCCAACCGGGACTCCTATTCGCGGACGGAGGGAGTAACAAATAGTAGTCCACAATTAATAATATAAAACATTGACGTGCGCTACATGAGTGAGTTACTAATATAAAATAAAAGAACAAATAAAGTAGGAGAGTTAAAAAAGGTAAAGTAGAAAATAAAATATAGTAAAGAGTGAACTAATGTAAATAGTACATGATATTTCGCTTTTGCATAAAAATTGTATCTGATCTTTGTTTTATATTGTTTTTGGTACCTCTGTGACAAAAATAACCCTAGACATCAAACATGTGATTTCTTTTTCTTTTTCCTTTCTTCTTTCCTTTTTCTTCTTAGTTTCTATTTCCTCTTATTTCTTTTTCTGCTTTTTCTTCTTATTTTAGTACTTTATTCATACACCTAATTAACATTCATAATATAAATTAAGGACAAAATACCTAATTAGATCAATTGTTTAAACTAATCAAATAATTAAATATTTTTATTTATATGTTTTATATCATTTTAGAACCAAAACACCTAATTAAAAATATTCATCATTTTTTATTGTTATAAATATAATTCATATTTTAAATTTATCAAAACTATATTGATCAGTAATTAATAAGATAAAATAATACTAATTATTATTATAATTTAATATTATATGATTCATATTTTAAATAATTATATTATAGTTATTCATTACATACAAAGTTATTAATATTATAACAATAATTAAATATAATTAAAACTATAACTATAATTAAGTATGAGCCATAATTCAAATTATAATAAATAAATACTCTCTTCGTCTCTGTTACTTGAGGTGTTTCTT
This sequence comes from Salvia hispanica, assembly GCF_023119035.1. Taxonomy (NCBI): domain Eukaryota; kingdom Viridiplantae; phylum Streptophyta; class Magnoliopsida; order Lamiales; family Lamiaceae; genus Salvia; species Salvia hispanica. The sequence continues at coordinate 18,428,233 of NC_062969.1, forward strand.
TTCGGTGCGGGATTTAAAAAAGTTGTGTTTAATGAGTTAAATAAAGTAAAATAAAGTAGAAAAGAGAATAAAGTGATAGAGAGGAGAGAAAGTAAAGTAAAAGAAATACTCCATCCGTTCCAGTTTAGGAGTTAGAATTAGTTATGGCACGAGATTTAAGAAATTGATGGAGTGTGTAATAAATGAAGTGAGATGGTGGAGTGTGTAATAAATGAAGTGAGTTAGTGGAAAGTGAGATGGTTTGACTTTTTGGTTTTTTATTTTTTTAATTTTTGGTTTATTCTTATGTAGATAATGGCATTTGGGTGTAATTTTGATGAATAATGGGGTAAAATTTTATGTCCAAATATGGAAGATTTTAAATGTGACTCTTAAACTGGGACGGACTTTTATGGCAAAATGTGACTCTTAAACTGGGAGGAAGGGAGTAATAAATTAGGTGTGATTAGATGTTTTATTTTTAGCCAAAAAGATAAATGACTCGGATAACTTGGGACAACCTAAAAAGGAATATGCCTCAAGTAACTTGGGACAAAGGAGATATTAATTTATAGCATCATAATAATAATAGTATAAAAGAGAAAGATAGAGAAGATATCATTTAAGGTTCTCTTTTTGTGTATGCCCAAAAATGCCATCCATGGCAAATATGCGAAATTCATTTTAGGTTCACTTTTTAGGGGATATTTTAGGGTGAAAATTAGCATCAGATACTCAAAATGTGATTTTTAGGTACCAAAAACGATATAAAACAAAGATCATGTATCATTTTTGTGAGAAAGTAAAAGTTATGTACTATTTATGTAGTTCACTCTATAGTAAAAGTGATCAGATGTTCTGTTTTTTTCCTAAAAAGAAAATGAGTTAACTTAGTTGGGACATCCTGAAAAAAAAAATATGACTCAACTTTGTTGGGACGAAGAGAGTATTCCCTCCGTTCCATGTTAATAGAGTCATTTCTATTTTTCGTAAAAAGTAACCATATCGCTTACTTGATTATTGATTCATTTATCTTATTTTATTTACTATCCACTTAACACATTATTCCGCATCTCTGTGCCGAAAAGAAGTGCATCTATTAACAAGGAACGGAGGAGTATTATTTTATGTACATTCCAGTTTTTTCATTATTCACATACTCACATTATACAAATTTGTAATTTTTTGTTATTTAAAATTAATTGATCGAATTAGTGTTTATGATATTTAAAATATTAAATTTATAAATATATAATATTCTCTTCGTCCCATAATAGATATCACACTTTTCTTTTTAGTTTGTCCCACAAAAAATGTCTCATTTTCATTTTTGGAAAAAGTTCTCTCTCACATGAATATAAAAATTATATTTTCTCTCTCTATTTAACACACAAACAAAACCTCCTAAAATCCTGTGTCGTTCCACAAATGTGACATCTTTTGTAGGACGGAGGGAGTATAATATTGCTAAATTTAATTCTAATAGTGATTTTTTTAACAAATGTATGATTATCTTTTGTTATCTTTATTGAATTTCATAGTGGAATTTTCTGAATAAAGAATTCTAGAAAAATTATTTAAAACCGGCTCTTTCATTTTTCCTGAAATTACCAACTCTTTCTACCATTCAACTAGGACTCCAGTATCAAAATTTTGCTTCCATCACTGTAAGTAAACATTGAATAAAAGGTTTTAAAATCTCTCACGTAATAAGTCTTACTAGTACATTTTAAGTTAAGTGATAGAGTTATCTCTAATGAAGATAAAACTCCCTCCGTCTATACGTAGCTAAATCGTATTCTTTTCTAGGTTGTCATACTATAGATAAATCATTTCTCTTTTTAAGGAAAAGCAACAATCTTTCTCTCTTACTTTATTCTCTTTATATTTCTACCTTTATCCATTTCTGAAACTGCATCTTTCTGCTCTTCTTTCTCATTCTCTGTTTGTATCGTTGTGGCTTGCTCAGGTTGGATTGCCAAACTGATCCGGCTGGCCAATTGTACGCTTTCTACCTATAAATACAGGTGAATGGATCCAGTGGAAATTCAAACTGATCAACTTGACTCAATCCTACTTGAGTGAGATGAATGGAAGAACTCGAAAGTGTGTTTTCAAAACCTTAACTCACTAATACTATTAAGTAGTATAGAGAAGTAAGGATCGATCTCACAGAGATGATGTGTTTAACATTTGTTTGCGAGACACGAAATGGGAATTGGCTACGGCCGCGCCTCCTAGGTGTGGGTTTAGTTAACTACTGACTTGAGAAAAAAATACTACCTCCGTCTACCAAAATTTATCCTACTTTGACCCGGCACGGATTTTAAGAAATGTAATGAAAAGTTAGTTGAAAAAGTTAGTAGATTGTGGGTCCTACTTTTATATATTAGTTTTATAATAAAATGTTAGTAGGAATGAGTTAGTGGAATATGGGGTCCACTACCAAAATGGTAAAAGTGAAATAGGACAAATTTTGGAGGACGGACGGAAATGGAAAAATGGGACAAATTTTGGTGGACGGAGGTAGTATAAACTAACTGAACTGATCAACTCGTGAAAGCTTAACTAAACTACTTAACTGAACTTTTCATAAATGGACAAACAGAATAAACGAGGACCGTCAGTCCCCTGCTAAGTGTACGATAAAGTAAAAGCTTTTTTACAACTTCATCTTCTTCACCAAATCATCATGGAAAACAGAGTAAAGAACAAATCTGAAAAGCTATGGAAAAAGAAACATCATAACAACTCATAAAATTAAATCTATTCCTAAGATCTAAACTAAGACTACGTAAACTAGAAACTAACCCATACTCATGCAGAAATAACATTAGCTACCCGGTCTAAACAGTAACGTAAATTATCGACTCATATCTGACCAAATCAACGCGAAACAAAACATTTTGAGCTAAGATATGCAACATAAAATAGAAATCAAAACAGATCAGGAGTAACGTGCATGAAAACAGAATACATTAGCTGGAAACGAAACATAACTTCAAATCTACTAAATCAAAAACATCAAAAGTCGATAACATCAAAAGTAACTGGCAAAACTAACAAGGAAAGCAGTAAATTGTTTCATCGCTTCTTCTTGAAGCAAAATAGCAAGAAAGGCATAAAACTGCCACCAAACACCAACTAACTAAACTAGAACAGGACCAAGTGTGTGTGGGCGCGACGGAATCAAGAAAATGAAGTAAAAGAGCTCTGATATCAGCCCTGGAAGAGAGCTGAATTCCTAAAGATATTCTAACTAAGCGTGTTTGAGACCCCCCTTCTACCTACGGCTGGGACTCCCTCTTCTTGTGTTGGGCTTCCTTTATATAGAGAGGCGTAGGGCTTTGATCCCTAAGGTACCATCCTCTCTGAAATGTCGTTCCTGCCCTTCACATTTGGTGGTGGGGTCTTTAGCTCTATCTCCCATGCGGAACTCCTGCTGGCTCCATCTGATTCCTGACTTGATCAACTCAATGCCACATTTTTTACTTCTTTCCTTGATCCGTTTGTCCACCCAACTGATTTGCTCCTTCTTCTAAATATGGCGGTTTTCACACACACCTAGCTCAAAATTGGCTGTTAGTTTACAGAATTTGATGTAGTTTTATGATAAAAAAACATGCGTGAAACGAGCCTAATCAAATTCTCATTTTATTATACATTTACTTAATTCAATTAACACATTTTTTTTCTTAAATCTTGTGTCGAAAAGAAACGCCTCTATTACAAAGGGAGGGTGGGAATAATGTAAAAAAAAATTCTAAATTAATTAGTATCATTTTTTTCATATTTGTATCCACATTTTATATTAAGTTATAACTTTAAATATTCAATCAAAATTCGACAAAAAATTGTCATTACACACACACTTGAGAAAAATCTCATTTTGAATACAATAACGGCATATTTGTCAATAATTATCTCATAATTAATGCGAAATACAATAAGTGATTATAATGGAAAAAAGAATTCAAAATTATATTTGTAACTCTCTAATCACGACAGTGATGAGTGGTGAAGTGAGAGCCGAAATAAATAATAGTGGTGGTGAGATGAATGAGGGCAGTAGTCGAAGCACAGCCAATGATATCGCCGCACGTGTACCCGTTGATAAAAATACCGGATCAAATAAGCATCTCCCTTGGTCGATTCTCGGCATCTACTCTTTGATGCCATTAGATTGCTCTCATCGTTATGAATATATAGCAGTCCCACTTCCACACAAAATCAGAAATAGATACTCCTACAATACAAAAACAACCTTGAGAGCCAAGAAGAAGATCAAAAAAATGAAGGCAGCATTGGATTCTCCGGTGGAAGCTCTGGCGTTCAATTATTTGAGCTACGGAATCCTCACCGCCGTCAACAATATATGGGCATGGATCGCCGCTGTAACCGCCGCCGTCAGCTTCTGGCGGATGAGGATTTCGCCGACGACCGATTGCCTCGTCGATGCTGCGGCGGAGACGAGTGATCCGGCTGTTCCAGCAAGAGCGGCGCCGCGCGTGGTGTTGGAGAGGCAAGGGAGCACGAAAATGAAGTTCAGTGTGTATTACAAGGACGAGGACGAGGATGAGGAGGATTTAGGAGACAGCGAGATCGAGATCGAGATGGAGAAGAGGCGGGAGAGTGTAGGGTTTGAAATAGAGGGTTGGGAGTGGGATGCGGTGATGGCGTTGAGAAAGGGGGATATGGGGTTTTACAGGTGGCAGGATAGGACGGTGCTCAACGGCAACGTGGTGCGGTTATGGGAAGGGCGGAGGGGGAAACAACACCAGGTGGTGGATGGTGGCGTCGTCGCCTGGTAGCTAGCGGTTGGAATTGGAGGGAAATTCTGCTGATTTCGTATGTGCTAGTTAAGTTAAGATTGAAAATTGTAAATATATTTTCTACCCATTTTCATTTTAGTGCAAGAATTACGATTTCTACCCTATTTCCTAAAATGGGAATAAAATTCATTTCTTTCCGGCACCGAGATTAAGAAAAATTGTGTTAAGTGAGTTAAGTAAAGAAAGAATATAGTAGGAAAGAAAAAAGGCAGAGAGATGAAAAAAGAATAAAGTTCACTATACTACTATGAAACGTATCAAAATGACAAAATAACTCCACTACTGTGGAACGGATGGAGGAGTACTACTTTGTTTTTGCACGGCTAACGCATACAATGATATTTTGCAAGTTGCAACTCTAGTTATGGCATGGCATGAAATATTCTGCATACCAACTTGCCAAATTGTATATTCTCTGGCAATAATGGAACTTCTCCCACACTTGTCTGTGTATGTATATAAATCGAATGATATATGTTTGTGCTTAAAATAATATTGATCTAGGTCACATTTTTGTTTGCTATACCCGCATAGTGAAAATTTCAAGAAATATGGTTTCACCCATTAACAGAATATATATGGATATAAAAAAGAACCAAATAAAATTCAATCGAATATTAGCTTAACGATTATTAAAGCCTAATTCCAACGAAATCCATAATTAGAGTTTAATATTTATTGTCCAACGACATGCGGTCATATGCACCAAAGATGGCCTCATAGCAATACATAATAATGATATATTGAGAGTTTAAAATGATTGTTGAAACCTGGAAAGGAATTAATTAATCCTTTTTAGATGAACTAATATAGTAAGGTTTATTTAAACGTTTGAATATAAATGCAGATGCAGTTGAAACCAGATGCCTGAACTTTTTTAATGCAATGTCTATAATGCAATGTACTAAAACTATATTAAATGAATCATACTAAGCTTAAAACTTGGGTGACAAACATCAACATAGTTAAATAAGGAGTACTTAATTAGTTTTTTGCAGTTACCGTTAACTTAATGCTTTAAATGGATAGGTGAAAACACAAGTGAATTGGGAGTTTGGGAGATTGGGTCGGATCTAAGTCCCATTTGATTCAAATTTCAAAACTTCCAAAAGCTTTCCAAGTAGCATAAAATTAGTTTTTCAACAATCAATTTTGATAGCATTATTTGGTGACAAGTTTAGCACATTAGGCCATCCAGAATTCATATTTCTCTATATAAACAAACCTTAATACATGTTTCTCTATATAAAATAACTGTAATTCATAGGGTGGTCTAAGTATACCTTAAATGATAACTACTATCAAATCTAGTTTGATCTGAAAACAAACGGTCAAGATCAATTTTCATGCGATATCAATTAGTTGATGTAACAGTGACAATCATGATATACACAATGTCAATTAGATGTTGTAACAATGTAAATTGAGGAATTAATGGAAACTGAATTTATTTACTAATTTTTAAAAAGTATATCAAAACTTTGAACTCATATAACTATCTTGATTTAAACTATTTTCACAAAAAAAAAATATACTGCATCCACCCTTTTGTAAAAAAGACATTTTTTTCGACACGGAAATTTAAAAAAAATGTATTAAGTGAGTTAAGTAAGAGAAAATAAAATAGGAAAGGAAAAATGTAAAGTGATGAAGAGAGAATAAAGTAAGAGAGAGTAAAGTAAGAATAAAAAATATTGTTATTTATTTGTTAAAAAATGAAATGACTCAGCTACAATAACAATTCAAAAAGGGAATACCACTCAGCTATAAAGGAACAGAGAAAGTACCAAATTAAAGATAATTTTATAGAAATTCTAATAAAATCCTAATTGCATATGTACATGTGATGAAATGTGATAATTTTGTTTGAATTTTTAATATTTTTGATAATCAGGTTAATATCAACACATATTAACCTTAATATTAAAATTAATATTAATATTCCCATACATATTTAAAGACATACTTCCATCGTGGAATTTGTTGGTATGTGACCAATTTTTTTCAATGAAATATGATGATGTTATGTTGTATTACATGAAGAACAGATGTACTATTAAATTTACTTAAAATAAAAGTTGAATTGTCACTAAATTAATTTACAAAAGTTGAATGGACTAATCATTTAAATAGTACTCCCTAAAACCATCATAAAATCAATCCATGGGGTTATACAACAAAACCGATCTATCCAATCAACATAAATTTGGATTAAAAGCCTTTTTCTCTAGATGATGAAAAACATAAAGCATTTCAAATTTAGGCAATATGTGATTGGCAAAAATTGAATTTTTTTTACTTTAATTTTTTAGATTATAACAGCATTATGATAGTTAATTATGAATGATCTAGATGCGGTTCCAATAATTAATGTGCATTACAAGTCATGCTTATTAGGTACGAAACATGTACTTAAAGGTTTTTTCACTCTATGTCTACATGAATTGAAAACTTGTAAATTCAGCAACCACAGTTTTAGCTATCAAGAGACATAGTTAACAATGACCAAATCAAATTATACAATGCTTGGTGACTACATGGAAATCTAGGGAGAGGGAATATAATATTGGTGGAGTAACGATCCGATTACATAATCAAATATTATATACTCAATACTTTATAGCTCGAACTACAAACACTCCTTAAATAGTGATTGTGTGACATATGGGATCGTGTTACCGTCAAACAATATTGAATAAAAGATATAAATCTACTGTTAGAGAATATCAATATAAGAAGTCGTTGTACACAAATTACAAGAAAAGAGAATAGAGAAAACAATTGAGTTCAACATGTTTAGCCCTTAGCCTTACCTATTGAGTTCAACAACGATTTTTATAAAATAATTGAATGCTAATCTATTACTAGAAGACAAGCAAGTAGTCGCGGATCATTTGTAGTTTGTCTCAGTTAAGATAATATATTTATATTTTTCGTAACTTTCTCTCTCCAATTAGTACATCCAACCATTTTTTCTCTCTACCATTAAATGTAATTCTCTTTATCTCTTCATTTAATATTTACAATCACTCTTTGTCTCTGCAATTATCCACGATTAACTAATAATTCTAAATATCTCATGTTAACTAGAAAATGCATCATTTTTTAGTCAGGACAACAGGGAGCAAATAAAATACACAATTAAATAATAATAATAATAATAATAATAATAATAATAATAATAATAATAATAATAATAAAAAAGTCATGATTAGACATCCTCCTTTTCTCAACGGCCATATTTTTGAGGATACTTTATAGCTCGAACTACAAACACTCCTTAAATAGTGATTGTGTGACATATGGGATCGTGTTACCGTCAAACAATATTGAATAAAAGATATAAATCTACTGTTAGAGAATATCAATATAAGAAGTCGTTGTACACAAATTACAAGAAAAGAGAATAGAGAAAACAATTGAGTTCAACATGTTTAGCCCTTAGCCTTACCTATTGAGTTCAACAACGATTTTTATAAAATAATTGAATGCTAATCTATTACTAGAAGACAAGCAAGTAGTCGCGGATCATTTGTAGTTTGTCTCAGTTAAGATAATATATTTATATTTTTCGTAACTTTCTCTCTCCAATTAGTACATCCAACCATTTTTTCTCTCTACCATTAAATGTAATTCTCTTTATCTCTTCATTTAATATTTACAATCACTCTTTGTCTCTGCAATTATCCACGATTAACTAATAATTCTAAATATCTCATGTTAACTAGAAAATGCATCATTTTTTAGTCAGGACAACAGGGAGCAAATAAAATACACAATTAAATAATAATAATAATAATAATAATAATAATAATAATAATAATAATAATAATAATAAAAGTCATGATTAGACATCCTCCTTTTCTCAACGGCCATATTTTTGAGGATTTGTAAACCTAAAGTGCCAATAATAAAATAAAAAGTTGCTAACCAAAGTTTTATCTCCTATAAATAGAGCCTTTGATTAGTAAGATGCAAATTGCACATACACGTAGTAAGTAATAACCACAACCATAATATAGTAAGAATCTCTAGTGTTAAATTTTCAGCCTCTTTACCAAGCAACAAAATACTCCCTCCAATTAATTGAACAAGGTGGCCCAACACTCACAAACCACTTCAAGGCAACCATATTCTAGCCCAACTTTAAAATCCTTGGTCCCAACTCATCTCCTCTTTAAATGGGCAGCCCAACACAAAATACTATGGCCCAAAACTAAATAAAATGAAGAAGCCTAGAGCAAAATTAAATACTCCCTACTATCGTCATCTCTGCCAAAGTCAAATGTGAAAGCTGCGCCACTTCTCTCCCTATATTCTCCACGATCCACCGCCTCTCCTCTCCTCCTCCTCTCTCGATTATATATATTTGCTGTTTGCAATTCTGTGTGGAGTGAAAGAGTTTGCCTATGTTCTTTCTCTTTTCCTCTTGCTCTTCGTTGTTGTTCTTCTTCTCAACTTATGAGTTTGATAAAGAATTCGCAATTGTGTGCTTTCAAAAGTCACGCTAGAGAGTAAGAAGGATGTTGCGCTGTTGATTGGACTTGGCCACGAAAACAATTAATTTGGTTTCTCAACTAAATTAGCTCAAATTCTTCTTGATCGAAGACTCGAAAAGAAACAAAAGTTAAACGTCAGCTTGAAAATCAACGTTGTTTTGAGCTCAACTAAAAAGATAGAAAAAGTTAGAATGTCACATTTATCATAAATAAATCGAAATCGACGACAAAATTAATGTCCATTTACAAGTTAGTGTCGCCTAGCTAGCAAGCGCAAAATATCGACCAACCTTGAATAAAAACATCCCTACTGCCCATACCACCCTTATCTCTTCTCTCCACCAAAGCTACCATACATTTATAAGATGCAAACGCCTCTCCTTTTCTCCCTTCTACTCTTCCTCCTGCTTGCAATAGACGACGGCGACGCCTCTCCCAAGCATGATCTGGTACGGCAGTCGTGCGTCCACGCGACCTACCCGGCCGTGTGCCTGCGGACGCTGCGGCCGTACCGCAGCACCGCAGGCACTCCATGGGATCTCGCACGTGCAGCGGTGAATGTGAGCATGGCGCACGTGCGGAAGACTACGGAGTTTCTGACGAAGGCGAAGGGCAGCGGGCAGCGGGAGCGGGGAGCGTTGAACGACTGCGTGGAGGAGATGGCGGACGCGGTGGACGAGCTGAGCAAGACGATGTCGGCGCTGCAGGAGCTCCGCCGCGGTGGAGACTTCTGGTGGGAGATGAGCAATGCGAGGACGTGGATGAGCGCGGCTATCACGTATGAGGACACGTGCCTTGATGGATTGGAGGAGATTGGCGGGAAGGTGAGATCCGATGTGCGAAAGAAGGTTACTAATGTGGGAAGGGTTACCAGTAACGCGCTTTATCTCATTAACCTCCTCCACGAGTAGTCCAGTAGTCTCTCTCTGGTCTATCTGCATATATCTATTAGTGTAAGAGACAGTGAGATCTGGTCTCTCTTGTTGTAGTACTACTACAAAATAGTAGCGATTGTGGTCCTCATATGTAGAGACGGCTGGTAGTGGAATAAATGTAAGTATTTTCATATACTCCCTCCATCCGGCTTAAGGAGTTCCGGTTGAGACGGACACATGTTTTAAAAAAATGTTTGAGTGTGTAAGAAATGAAATTTGTAGTGGATGTTGGGACCCACTTTTAATCGAGTGTGTAATAAATAAATGTTGTAGTAGTGGATATTGGGACCCACTTTTAACACTTTTTTACTTAAAACGGGACTCCTAAAGCGGGACGTCCGAAATTGATCAATCGGGACTCCTAAAGCGAGACGAAGAGAGTATTATTTAAAGTCTTATTTTGTCATTTTAAAATGTACGTGATTTAAAGCCTTATTTGCTTTTTTCTATTTTAGGTGGGTGGACCTACCATTTATCTATCTCATTACACTCACATTCTATTATAAAATAAATATATAAAAGTCGGGTTTATATTTGATTCACTGTTTTTTTCTAAAGTCAAACAATTTCTTAAAACTTGTGTTAAGTTAAAATGAGATTATAAATGGAGTACTAGGCTAAATTCTCATAGTTACTCGTGTGCAAGTACAGGCACTGATTTCTGTTGTAGCACCCACCATAATTAATGTGACAAAAAAAAGGACCGAAGTCCGAAGATACAGATAAAACAAATAACGTCGCTATTAAATAGACATTCTGCTTTCAGCGATAATATTTCGATCACTATTCATAATTATTCCCACTACATTGCTCCCCTAGTACCTATCGTTTTAGCTCCAACACACTGAATTTTTATACCATTAACAATATCGACTCACCACAAAATTTCGGTTAACTGCAGCTGCAGAATCCTTTGCAATCAGATCAATGATGACATCAAATTCAAATCAAAATTTAAACTTACAAGATTGGAATTTCTGTTTTAGTAGCTACATTTTGATCAAAATCAAGCGTTAGTAGTTACAGAAGAGATTGTTTTCTGTATCTGGTCAATGCAAAAGTGTAAAACACCTACTGTTTGGAGGCTAACTAACTGATCATACTTCCAATAATCGTAGCAATAACCTTCATAAAAACAAAAAAAAAATATCAATCAGAGGTGTTTAGGGATTCATAAACATTAAGCACTTCACACGGAGTTGCGATAGAATATTTCGGTTTTGGTAGAAAAAGGGGAGGATGTTGTAGTTTAAACTTTTTGGGTGTCTAGTTATTGCCCAAAGCATGCTTCTTAACAGAAAAAGGTTTTCAAGAATTGAGGTGAAAACAAGTAGGAGTATATCAAATTCCATACCTCCATCGCCATCATGGTTCCGTTTAGAATTAAGCGCGCCAAACAATTTACTTGAATGGAGCGAACAAAATTGATGAATTATGGCCACCAAACCCAAAAGAATTAGACAAAGCAACCTTTACATCGAGTCTTTCTTTCGTTGGTCCAACAAGTACATTTGTGTCCTGGATCAAGAACGGGTCATCAATATAGGCATCTAGCTTTAAGAAACACAAAATGGGGCATGAACTGTCTTAACTAGAAACACCGTTGGGTCATCCATTAAAGTAAAGCAGATTCAATGGCCAATAAAGCACTTGAATCTAAATACTGGTATTAAACTAAAACCACAACTACATTAAGATGCTGAAAAAAAATGTAGATGGAATGGACTCGGGAGTTTAATTCATGCATATATCAGCTTATATCTTGTGCATTTAGTGCCAACAGTACATTTGTCCACATACTCCTCATCTAAGAATCATATCTAGCAACCAAAGTTTTCAGCCACAATTGAATATAAACACATGGATTGTTTTTATTTTACTGAGAAAATAGTTAAAACAGAACATGAAGAGAAAATTCCTCTATTTGTGCATGAACTTTGAGGATTAAGAGCAAAACAACGTACCACACTGTCATCTGGGTTTTCAAGATTGATATTTGGATGTACCCAGCCAGTTCTTATTGCCTACAAGAAGACAATATGTACTTCAGGGCTCAGGCAAGGACTAAGTATAGATATATTTATTCAAATCAAAATATCTAATAATAGTAAGACGCACAACCCCAAAATAAAGCACCACAATGCATGAACTTTCTAGAAATGAAACTATCATTAACGGGGAGTCAAGGAAAGGAAATATAATTATTTATTTTTTATGATTCAATAAACCATAAGAATATAGCACAAATGAATAACATAATTACAGATCATCAACAATAAGAACCAAGGTCTCTTACCTGGAAGGAAAAGAAACTGACCGGCCAAGTATGAAAGTCTAAAACTTCAGCTAATTTTAAAATACCTGACTTTTCTTTCATAAAAGAAGGGGCAAATTGCTAGAAAAAACATTATGTTTGGTCATTTACTGGTACATCCCGAAACATTCAAAATAGCCATTATATCATAACTTTGACATTTGTGTCAACTATTCCATGGTGAAAATTCTGGAGTTCTACATGTCTTAATTAATCGACATGGCTAGTACATGCATAAAATTAAAGATGTGGCTGGCAAGGTGTATTAAATGACGTCGTTTTAATTTATAAAATTAAAGACGTGGCCTGGATTAGGTGTATTTTCCATCTGCCACATCAAACTTAATTTTCCCCAAATCTAAGATCATGGGAAATTGAGAAAAATGTAAAAATTATGATATAATTGGCTATTTTTAAAGTTGCGGGATTGAGAAGAAAATGACCAAACTAGATGTTTATTCCGCCAATTTGCCCTAACAGAAGTTAGTGACCCTACAATATTTGCACAAGACAATTAAATACCTCACTTTCCCTCCACATATCACCCTACCAACACACACGCAGACACCCCTAAGTGGCCCATTATGACAATTGTTTTCTGAATGTGCAAACTTATGATATCCACAACACACCTGCACAGTTGCAACAGCCTCCACCGCACCAGCTGCACCAAGTAAATGCCCTATCATAGATTTTGTAGAGTTCACCTTCAACTGCAAAATATCTGAATTAGGCACAAACTACACAGGAAACCTTCAGTAATTGAAACATTAGTATGTAATGAGAGCAAACGTGTGTAGAGTAAACCTCGGGGTTCTGCCCAAAGCAATGTAGAAGAGCTTGATATTCCTTGAGATCACCAGCTGGAGTAGACGTTGCATGTGCATTTATATAATTGACATATTCCTTAGGAACTCCTGACTGAGCCAGAGCCTTCTCTATGCAGAGAATTATACCAGTTCCTGTTTTTCATTATGATCAAAGGTGCCAGAATCAACATACCTACTCAGGTTTTGATTACATAATTAGAGTTGATTAAAAAAAAAGTAAAAAAGGAAAACTCAACTATTTGAATTAATGGAGAACATCGCCTGTGCAATAGTTATAATTACAGCAAACATCAATCAAATACAAGCAAAAAAAAGAGATCACGCTGAAACAATATAAGGAAATTTAAAATAAATTTTACAAGAAAGCAACCCAGGGGTTACTGCTCGTTAGTTGAAATGAAAGTTAATGAAAGCACATTGAATGTTTATACAGCTACCATAAAGCAATTTTAATGAACATAACACTTCTTGGCCATAAAACAGGTCATAGTTAACTCATCATTCACTCTTATCGTTCTAAAAGTGACAAATTTTGAACTAAACTGAGTGCTTAGATTTTGATATGGCATATACTTAAAGGTTAAATTATAGATCATTTTATTTCTTAAACTGTAGCACTTTCTTTCTTTGTTGGAGCATACAAGTTCGGACGCTTTGAGTACAGTATAGAAAGTCTGCAAGTTAAATCCTGCTTTCTCGCAAATTAAATTTTGGTAAGCTTCATAACTCATACTAGAATGGAGCTAAAAGTCTTAAAGGATGACTGGGTTACGAAAATCAGTAAGGTGGATTAGGGTAAGGCCCTTCTTGCATAAAAGCAGATCCATACCTATCTAACAAAGAAATGAGAAATCAGCCCTAACTCTAAGCCTGACACACATTAGTCTCGATATCACAGCAAAGAAAGTGGGATGCACCTTCTGGATGAGGTTCTGTCATGTGATAAGCATCACAAGTGAAACTTCCACCAAGAAACTCAGCATATATAGTTGCCCCTCTTTGCTGTTCATTCATACATAATTTGAAAGATCATGATTAAATGACAAACCAGGGAACACATTAGCATATAAATAAAAAAGTTAGTACTAAGTTGAATTTCTTGACACCTTAGCATGCTCAAGTTCTTCCAGAAGCAATACTCCAGCCCCTTCTCCCATAACAAATCCATCACGACCCTGTCAAAGAACTGAATTAATTCATATGGGAAGTGCCAGTCTGTGTCATAAGTGACGTTATATTATGAAGTTCTTTCCATAATAGCAGCACAGCCCCCATTTGATGGTATTTTGTTATCTGTAGTTTTTTCCAATCATATCAATATAAAATCTAAACCTCCGGAAACATGTAACCAAAACCCAGATCATAAATAATGAACAGAGCACAATCACATAGTATGTGACAAAAATGCCAATATTTTGTTATTCAATATATTCAATAGACTAAGACTTTGGGCATAACATCATCCTTTGCCACTATAATAATATAATAAGTGGATAATATCACAATTGTGTTGTCATCAACATTTTCATATTAAGCATAGATTTTTCAGTTGACATCTTAGACAGTTCATTCAAAAGACTGGCTATTGAAAATTCAAATAATTTTAAGCAGGATTCCACTCCTAACAAATAATGATAGTGACAGGAGTATGCAGCACAAGGGCATTTTAGTCTCCAATGAAATTTATCCAATTAAGGTTAGAAATAATCAAGAGCATTACATTATCCCAAGGACGTGAGGCTTTGGTGGGATCAGTGTTCCTTTTTGACAGTGCTCTGCAAGCGACAAATCCCCCCAATCCTGCACCAGAGTCTATGATCAGAAACTAACGGGAGGACATTTGAAACCTTAAGTAAGAAACGACTAGTACCAATTGGGATGATTGCTGCATCTGATCCCCCACAGAGCATCATATCCTGCAAATTCTCAGCAAGAATTAGCATGTAAAACAATGAACAAGATGTAGGTGCATATATTTTTGATATTTGACAATTGATTCTTCTAAGATTATGGAACAAAAATGGAATTAAAATTTGAAACACTATTCTTAAGTTTGGAATAAGAAGGCAGCACTTACAGCTTCACCCCTGATGATATGGTTTGCCGCATTCAATATGCAAAAGTTGCTTGTTGCACAAGCAGTAGATATTGAGTAGTTCGGACCCATCCATCCCTGTAATATACTAATTGAGCTTACGATGACTTCAATAGGTCCTGATTAATGACGCTGCTATGGTAAAAAAATAAGGAAGTTATATAACCAGATCCATGGCAAGCATAGCAGAACCCATGTTCGTAGTAGCAAATGGTACACAAAATGGATTCATCTTTCTATATGAGACTCGTAAAGCTTCAATGGCATCATGAAAGACCTGGTCAAAAAAATGGAAGAGTTAAATTTATCTCTACATTATATGATGACAAAGCAGAATGTGTCGACTATGACAATCAGAAAATGCTAATTCACTAGTGAACTTCTACAATTAAGATGCTCACTTTCATGCAAAGAACTAGATGCTCAAAAATGGTACTCCCTCCGTCCCACCATAAGCGAGTCACTTTCCTTTTTGGGATGTCCCACCTTCAGTGAGCCATTTCTATTTAAGCAGAAAATATTTTCTCTAACTTTTATTTCTCACTTACTTTTCTTTTCACTCCTCCACTTTTACCTCTCTCATACTTTCACTTTTAACTCTTTAAATATCAATTCCTTTAAATCTTGTGCCAAAAGAAGTGGCTCGCTTATGGCGGGACGGAGGGAGTATAATATTAGAGAAAGTGCTAATGATGTCTTTGCATCAATGCTTAGTCACTGAAGAGAACATGATAAGTAGCAGAAACAACATATGGTCACATTTCTGAGGACTGACACCAAATTCATAACCCAGGAGCATTAACCAGCTCAATGCCTGGCAAGCGTAGCAATCTATTTTCCCTCAACCCTCTACAACTAATTTTGCCATACCTTCATGCCACCCATAGCCGAACCAATCAGCACGCCGCATCTGGCTTTGTTTAACGTTTCCATGACATCTTCATTAATTCCTCCATCAGCCAAAGCCTTCTTGCCAGCTGTCAGCATGTAAAGCATAAACCTATCCATTCGCTTGGAAAGTTTGGGAGCAACCAAGCCATCAGTTGAGAAAGATTTGATCTCTCCAGCAATTCTCTAAAATTAATTTCGAATAAAAATCAGTTTAAGTTGAAATTGAAACCACTAACCTTTAAAAAATGAAAAAAAGAACAAGCAAAACATACTGTTGGAAACTGGGAACAATCAAAAGCCTCAATCACACTAATGCCACTGGCTCCTTCAAGCAGGTTATTGTAGAAAATGTCTGGATCATCACCAAGTGGCGTCTCCACACCCATACCTGTCACAACCACTCTTCTTTGCTTGGTTGGAGGTTTCGTCTTATGCTCAACTTCCATGATAGGATGTACGGCTATGGACATTGCTTCTCCTAAAATGTATTGGATGGTTAAACTTACGGTCAAGCAGAAGCAATCTAATGTGTTACTACTATGATGCATGTCAAAAAAAAGATGGCAGGGATTCTCAGAAATCATAACTGAAAAAATATAATTAGGTCATACTCCTATTTCCTGAAAAAGCATTGGATGGGGGTGAGAAAGAAAGTAGTAAAAAAAAAAAACCATTTAGATTTTAGGTGCAAATGTCAAATCTACCAGAACCAAAGATCAGCCATCCTTCCATAAACAATTAACTCTTCTGTACACCAATAGCTATTTATGTCTCCCCCAGGCCAAACCAAACAAAAAAAAAACAATAATAACCAAATTTATGATTCTTCCGTTTTATTGGATGGAAATTACAATGTCCTAGGTTTTTGAATAATTGCTTCATTAAGAAAGCAAGAACAATAAAAGAGTAACAGTCGTATATAAGTCCTGTCCCCAATTATTCAGGTCCAATCAATAAATCTCCCAATCTGAATCGTTCTAATACTATAAAATAAACAGAATTGAAGTACAGCACACCGAAATTCAACTGTGAGAGAAACATTCAATTGAAACGTAAAAAGTAAAATCACCAGAACGAGCTGCTGGTCGGAGGGATTTCCGGCGTCTGCGATGCCCCGGCTTGGATCCGAAAGCAAGGAAAAATTCAGATTGGCAGAAGCGATCGCAGGGCTCGAAGGGCAAGCAGGAGGTCATGAGATTACGAATGGCGGAGAGCTGCGGGGCGGCAGGCCTTCTCCGGCGACGCGACGGCGACTTGCTGAGGCGCGAGGGATGAGACGACGTCGTCGAGAGCATGGAAGCGGAGGAGTCATTTCCACAAGCGACTGACATGCATGCGGCCATCAGCCAGGAGCACACCGCCGATGACGCCGCCATCCTCCCTGAGATGGATTGGAGAAATGTGTGTTTATGTGTGTGTGTGTGTGTGTATGGTATGCTGATGAGTTCAATTGATAATTTTATACAGAAGAAGGAAGGTCTGTGATGGTGATGATGAGCAGAGGCGAGTGTGGTGAAAATAACGAGAGAGGGCTTGAATCTGAGGCAGCGAAGGAGAGCTGATGTGATCCAACTACTGACGCTTTTTTGTTTTTTTTCGGAAGATTTGCAGACGCCAAGTTTTCCACTTATATTTAATGGAGAAATATCGGAGTCTTCTGTCCACACATCAGATTTCAGTTTACGTGTGCATCCAAACAAAATTTTGCAGATCATCTCCCACCAGATAAGAGCATACGCAATGGTACTTAGGCCAGCAATAGGCCAGCCATTCTCTCCCACTGCCACGTCAGCAACACTAAAAAATCTACCTGCCACATCGATTTAGGCTAGCCATAGGCTAGCCATAGGCCAAATTTCGCAATAAAAATAATTCAAAATATACTACATTTACTTTAATTAAAATTATGATTAAAATACGGAATTAAATTTACGAGACATATACGGGAAAATTCATTAATTTTATTTAAATAAAAAAAAGTACATTAACTAAAAATCATAAAAATAACATAATAAAAAAAAAATCCGGGCTTCCACACACGAGCCGCCTTGAATCTGTTATAGTTTGCATTAGCCGAACGGCGGTCTTAATTTTGTATTGGGCTAGTTGTTGTTGTCCATCGCTAGATGTTACTCTTGTACGAAATTTAGAGATAGAGAAAATCGCGTTTATATAGTTTTTCAAAAATTAAAAAAAAAAAATTAAAAATTTTTTTTTTTAAAAAGAATTAAAAAAAAAATTAAAAAAAAGAATTAAAAAAAAAAAAACAAAATTCGGCGCTGGCCGATCACGGCCGATCGTCGGCGATCGGCCCCGCATTCATTAATGATAGGCCAATAGATATGCTCAGCTAAGCGCATCGGCCAGCCGGGCGAAGCGATCGACAACTAACGCCGATTGGCTCGCCGATTACGCGGCTGGCCGACTCTAATGGTTCGGCTAGCCGATCGGCCAGCGCGACGAATCGGCTAGCCGACCATTGCGGATGCTCTAATTGTTACTATTTCAATATTAATTGAATTTTCCCCAAATGCATGCACATACATATAGTGGGGCTAAATTCTAAAAACAATACTCCAAAATTACATTGATTTTAAAATTTTCATATGTGTACTTAACTTCTCACTATTAAATATTTCAATAATATTGGGGTGGAGTTGTGATCGAACCCTTCTTAAAGACCGAACAAGAGACCAAATCTCATCCACTCATTAATCACATCTAATGGTTATTAATAATTATACATTGTCTCATTTTTTTATTTAATTAAAATGGTAAAAGGGTATTTCCGGAATATGCAGTTCTTCCTTCCTTCCAAATCCAACCCACTTCTCTCTTTGCAATTCTCTCTCATCATTCCCGACCCCAATTCCCTTTAGCCTTCAGCATGTCTCTCTGCAAGGACAGCCCCTCCGTCACCATCTTTGGAGTCACTGGTGCGGTCAATTAGGAGTTCCTCTCGTTATTTCAGACAGAGACTTCCCTACGGATCCCTCAAGTTGCTCGCCTCCAAACACTCCGCCGGAAAATCGATCAATTACGAAATCGAGATTACATCGTCGAGGAATTGACAGAGAACAACTCCGACGACGTCGACATTATCGGTTCAACACATGGATGATTGTGAATAAGGAGATGCAAAAGGAGATAATTGATAAGGTCATGGGGCCATAGGAAATGGGCTGGAGAGGATGCCGGACGAGTTGTCATTGATGGCCAAGAAGAAGAAGCTGCAAGAGTAGCGTGGAGAAGGCTGATTGAAGGCATTCCAGAATGGGGAAGAAGTGTGAAAATCGTCATTATTTAGATTTTTATATTACTTCATTTAATTAGGTCATTACTTCATTTTATTAGGTTATTACTTCATTTGACTAGGTTATTCACCTAAGTCACAGATTTAGGGTAAACAACAACTATGATGTAGTTTTACATCTATGGTTCTCGATTGTTTGCATATTATGAAATTTGTTTGAATATTACTTCCATCGGAATTTTGATCACTCTATCTCTCTCACTCTCTGAAACGTTGGGGCTTTTGTTTGAATCCTAATTTGTTTTATAGTTTTTGAATTCTAGCCAAATTGGCTGTTGTTTTGAGCTATGCATATTTCACTTTAGCAGCTTTCAGCCTTAATTAGTTTATCCAATTTAGCATTGGAAAATCTCCATCACGAGGAGGCTTGATATTTTTGACTGAATTGAATAAAAGTGAGAAAATAATTCTGCCAAATCCACGACATTTGAGTTATATCATTGGTTGTGTTAATCTTTGTGTGTGTTTCTTCTTGTTTCTTGTTTCATATTGTTTAGTTGTGATGCAAATTATTGGCAAGCATACAGTGCAAAATAAAAATACTACTTGGGAGTATTTCTTCAAAACAGAAATGCATATATTGCTTGATTCGGGCTAGAGAAGCCTCGAGAACAATTTATCGTCATCCGGTTTGATTTTGAAGGATTTCTGGTGGAAAGCGTCATTGTAGATTGAAGGAATTTTTGGGAGTGGAGAAGAACAGTTGGAGAACTGCATTGTATGACGAATTAATATTGTAATGAACTAAATAATGAAGTGATATGGATATATTGTATTATATGCATAGTTTCTGAAGAATTATAATTTTAATGAACTAAATAACGCACTTGATGGAGTAATAACATCAAGTAATGAAGTAATATGAATTGAACCATGTTGTATGCATAGTTTGCGAAAAATTATATTTGTAATGAACTAAATAACGTACTTGATGAAGTTATAATCACATGTAATGAAGTAATTAACCACTGAAATGAAGTATCAACCTACTGGAATGAAGTAATAAATTACAAACAAATAAATGTATCATTATATTGTCAGAAAACAAAAAAATGAAGTAATAAATTACAAACTAATAGATGAAGTGATGGAACTATCTGAAATAAGTAATAGCTTGATGGAACTATCTGAAATAAATAATAGCTTGGTTAAATGAAGTAATATATAATGAATGAATAATATTAGAAATGAAAAGAACCAAATGACTATTAATATTGACGTATAACATATTGTTCTAATAAATTGAAAAATACCAGTGCATAACTTATTTCTAGTAGGTATTACTTCATTTTAGTAGGTTTTTACTTCATTCCAATAGGTTTATTACTCCAATCCAGTACGTAATAAATTGAAAATGAATATATTTTTACTTCATTCTAGTACGTTTATACTTCATTCAAGTAAGTGTATTACTTCATTTCATCCATTACGTAATTAATTGGAAATGAACATATTTTTACTTTATTCCAGTAGGTTTATTACTTTATTCAAATGGGTCATTACTTAATTCATTTAGGATTTTAGTTCATTCCAATAGGTTTTCACATGATTCAACACATGTTTCTTTCAAATTCATTGAACAAGGTGTTTTACTTTATTAATGTAAAATAATAGTACAATTTATTCCAGTAGGTTTATTACTTCATTCCAAAAAGTTACTACTTCATTATACTAGGTTTTTACTTCATCCAATAGGACTCCAAATTCTATAAATATGAACTATAATGTTTACTTCACCCCCAAATTAAATATGAACAATGAAAAAAGAACTATCAGCCCCAAATTAAAGTATGATTTCTAAGACTAGTAAAGTATGCTGACATGCTCTGAGTCGAATTAATGCGGGCGGTAATAGCAGTGCATACTTTTCTGTTTGATGAAGTAGTAATTTCGTAAAATGAGGTAATAAAGCATTTGTAATGAAGTAATAGATACTAAATATGAACTATCTATTTACTGTGTTGCATGGTTTTAGGGTTTTAAGATTTAACTCAGCTGCTGACTTGTTTGCACATTAAAATGAACTACATATTCTTTTTAATAAAATAGTAAATTGATAAGATGAAGTAATAAATTATGATAATAAAGTAATATAAATGATCTGTTTTCCTATTAACTATAATCTAGTTAGTATGAAGTATTGAATTCATATAATGAAGTAATAAGTTATGATAATGAAGTAATATAAATGATCTATTTATACAGTAGGTTTTATTACTAAAATGAAGTAATAATACATAATAATGAAGTAAATCACAGTAAAAATGAAGTAATAAAACATTATAATGAAGTAACATCATTAACTGATGTGTTGTTTGCACATTAAAGTATGCCATCAATTCGACTCTTATTGAACTAAATTGTTGTTATAATGAAGTAATAACACAGCTGAATGAACTAAATTGTTGTTATAATGAACTAAATTTGTAGGCATAAATTGTTTGTTTTAATTTTTCACTAACAGTAGTTTGCATGTTTTATATCAGTGTCATACTTACCTGACTGTCCATCCCAACTGAAGCCCTATATAGGACAGATTTTTCCTAAACTTGATGATGCTACTGAGTTCTATAATAAAGGTTAAATTTTGTAAAAAGGTTAAACAAATTCAAAGTGGAATGAAGTAGTAATCTACTGGAATGAAGTAATTAACTATTGGAATGAAGTAATAAATCTACTGAAGTAATAAACTATATTATGGAGCAGACGAGGAAGAGTGATCACTACTTTATTCATACGTACATCTACTTTATTCTTTGCGTGTTAATTCATGATTGGTTGTCAAATCCACATTATTTGAGTTACTTCATGATTTGTTGTGTTAATCTTCGTGTGTGTTAGTTCTTTCTTGTTTTGTATATTTTAGTTGTTATGCAGATTACTGGAAAATTTATACATTGGAAAATAAAATACTACTCGGGAGAATTGCTCGAAAAAGAAATGCATATATTGCTTGATTCGGGCTAGAGAACAATTTATCGTCATCTGGTTCGATTTTGAGGGATTTTTGTTGGAAATCATAGCGGTAGATTGAAGGAATTTTTCAGAGTGGGGAAGAAAGGATGGAGAACTGTGTTGTATGTATAGTTTGTGAAGAATTAGTATTGTAATGAACTAAATAACACACGTGATGAAGTTATAAGCTCAAATAATGAAGTAATATGAACTGAACTGTATTGTATGCATAGTTTGCGAATAATTGTAACTGTAATGAACTAAATAATGCATATGATGAAGTTATAACCTTAAGTAATAAAGTAATATGAACCGAACTGTGTTTTATGCATAGTTTGCAAAGAATTATAATTGTAATGAACTAAATAACATACTCGATAAAGTTATAATCACATGTAATGAAGTAATATGAACTGAATTGTGTTTATGTATAAGTGTGCAGTTGGACTTGTACCTGTATTGACTAAATAACCTAATTGATGAAGTTATAATCTCATTTAATAAGGTTGTGAACTGAAGTAATAACCCACCTGAAGTTCGATGAAGTAAAAAGCTATTGTGATGAAGTGATATACTTGTTGGATGAAGTAAATGCACGTATAAATGAAGTAGTGATCACTTGTCCTCATCTACACTTGAATCCTTTATATCATTGGTTTATAAACTTCATCTCGTAAATGATTTAATTCATTTCTTCTGTACATTACTTTGAGTCAACATAAAACAAGATAAGAACTATTGATAAATGATTGTCCAACAAAACACTTATCATGATAATCTTAATCATATACTATATATTTTGTTTGGTAAGAGATTGGAAGGTTAACAAATAATGAAACAAAATGCATAAAAGTACTTCGTTAGTAGAGTTATTATGTGTCTTTTTAAATGAGATTTTATTTTACCTTTAAAAATTTAAACAACAACATTGTATACGAATACATTATAATAAATACCGTGGATGTGGAAATACCTTAATAATGCAGACACATATAGTTTTCTTTAAATGAATAGGTTCAGTATTAACATATGAATAAAAAACTTCATACAGTCTATTCACTTTAAAGTTTGCAAAAAGTTAAACAGATTCAAATTCAAAATGGAATGAAGTAACAAAGTATCAAAATGAAGTGGTTAACTACTGGAATGAAGTATCAAACCTATTTGAATGAAGTAATAAATTACAAACAAATAAATGTACCACAACATTTTTAGAAAATCAAAATCCTAACAAGAGAATATCAATAAAACAGCTCATTACTTATAGTTATTTTTTCTTCTCATCTGTTTTGTCACAATTCCTTGAATGCCGACCAACCACATAGCATTTGGCAAATCTACGACCAAGCTTGGACAAATCCTTTATTTCTTCATTGGCAAATCTACGATCAGGCTTGGACATATACTTTATTTGGAAAATAAAACAAAACACTGGTGTAAAACATAAAAACTAACTGTTGTTAGTCAAAAATTATAACAAACACAAATCAATCTGGTATATAATAAATTAAAAATGAATAGATATTTACTTCATTCTAGTAGGATTTTACTTCATTTTAAAACATTATTACTTCATTGGACTACGGTTTTACTTCATTCCGGTATTTGATCAAGCAAATGCCATATACATACGAAAATCCAAGTTTCCCTACGTTTTCACTGTATATGAATTAATCAAACCTCTACATTCTTTGAAACATTTCTACGAACACATCGAAGGCACAACTCCAAGCAACCATCTTTTACCTTAGACTGCTTTCCTCTTCTACTATGTCTCTTCATGCTCGAATCACAATTGAAACCCCACAGATACTCCAAGCAAATAGGCAGTTTCACCTTCGGTAAACGATTTGCGAGTATCAACATTTCGAGTGCAAACCACAGATCACATTTCGACTTGAATAGGTTTGAGATGTCGTCAATTGTAGAAGAGGAAGTTGTGGAGTCATCGATTTCGGCAGAGAAACAACGTTTGAGCATTGATTTGCAGTAGAAATGAGCGTCGATTTGTGGTAGAAATGAACGTCGATTTGGAGAAGAAGATTAGTGTCGCTTTATAGAAGAAAATGCGTCGATTTGTAGAAGAATTCTTCGATTTGGAGAAGTATTCTTCGATTTGGAGAAGAAGAGAGCGAGAGAGATGAGAAAGAAGATGCACAGCGTGAATGAGGAGAAGCAACGTTGAAATTTTTACCCTAGATGTAATTTGACCGAAATACCCCTCATTTGAAGTATATTGCTTACATAATGAAGTAGCGAAATTCATGAGGCATGGTTTAATCTCATCCATTAAAATCTAGATCTAAGGGCCCTAATTTGATCTCTAGTTCGGTCTTTAAGACTGGATTTGTGAATAATGGGACTCATATTAGCATGTTTAATAACAAATTAACTCAATCCTAAGTAGATATTTCATGACATTTATTATCAAAATGGACCATTGACTTGGGAATAAGAAGTCGAAATTCACCATGCTAAGGATGTTTTTCTTTTAAGAGTGATACACTGATACGCCTCAAAAGTCCCTAACTTTTTGGATTATGACATTACAGAGTCTAACAAAAAAAAAAGTAGTACCGAAAGACTCTAATGTTAAATATAATTACGAATGAAGTTTTTTTAGTCATTTTTTGGACGAAAATGCCTAAATAGCTTGAATGACATTTTTGCCAATCCCTAAATTCGCTGACATATGAATTCTATCACATTGCTGTCAGCAACTTATTATTTGATTTCCTAATAAATTCTGGTATTTCACACGTGATTAAACGTTCTGGTATTGACGGGCAGATAAAAAAGAAACTAGTAACAAGTAATAAGAAACTATGGAAGTAAGAATTAAATTTATTTCAGATAATGGGAGGAGTGGAGTTAACGGCAGTCTGCCAAAAAGGAGAGTCCCTAGAGTCAAATTTGAAGAAGATTAGGCTCAAGATATTATTTTTACTTGGGCTTGTACACAACATGTAATTAGATGTAGAGTCTTGGAGCCCAAGACTTTGTATTTTAATTTCATTTATCTAGGCCCAATTCATAATTTAATTAATTGGATCAAATCAGGCCTAAAATGTTTAATTAAACTTTGGACTCTCTTATTATGTGGCACAAAGTCACTAGTGTTTTATTTAAAAAGGATTTTCTATTATTTTTCTTGGGTGACTTTAAAATTATTTAGCGATTTTCAGTCTTTATTAAAGTATAACGGAAGTCTTTAATTATTTTCTTTGAATTTTTCCTTGCACAAACTCACTTTTGCACAAACAAATTAAATTGTACTTTGGCTTTATATCAAGTAATAATTCTCGACTATTTAGGGTTTGTACAAATAATTAGTACAAAAATCATGAATTTAGTTTTGTAGTGGATTCCTCATGAAAACCTTCTTTTTTTTTTTGCTATTCATAGGAAATTCACTGCAGAAGGATGAGTTCATGAATTTTGTGATCAAATTTCAAGTTCATAGGAAATACTCTCTTTGTTCATGATTACATGTTTCATATTTGTTTAACATAAGTTTTAAGAAATTATTTGACTTTATAAAGTAAAGTGGATAAAAAAAGTTAGTGGAATATAAAGCTTACTTTTATATATATAGAAATTTTATAATAAAATGTGAGTGGAATGATTTAGTGGAATATAGGGTCCTACTTACTAAATACAAGTGAAATGGGATATTAATTGTCAATGGAACTAATAAAAAGAAAAAATAAGACATTTAATGGCGGACGGATGGAATACCAAATTAGGCCAAAGTATGTAATATTATGAACCAATAACCTTTTTTAAAAATTTGTTATTTGTGCTTACATAAAATTTCTTATTTAAACAGTATTCATTTCATATTTAAGTTTTGGGTTACGTGAAATATGTTATGTGTTATACCATAGGATTCAAAATTCTAAGTGATTATATTCATTCATCTAATTAGAATTATTTGCCAATATTTAGTGTGTGTAGAAAATATTTTAAATAGGAGAGTCAATAAAGATAATTGTATCTAAAATTGCTTTGACACATGTTGTGCTTCATTGCTTGGATAAATACTCCTCTACTCGAGATTGATAAAAAAAAAAAAGTTTCGGCGCTTTATGTTCTACATCATTGCTTGATCAATTTGGAATATTCTGAACAAAATCATTTTCCAATGATTGGAACCAAACTGGGAGATCGAAAAAGAGACTTAGGCCATCCGCATCTCTATCTCTTATTCATCCCTTAACCGTCTCATCCCTTAACTATTCATGGGCCCTACTGTACTTTTTGGCCCATCTCTTAACTAAGAGAGACAGCACATGCATTCCTCCATCTCTTAACCATCTCATCCCTTAACTATTCATTCAATTTCATTTTTTATTTTCAATTCAAACAAATTCAATTAATAAAAACATACTTCATTAAATAAAATAAAAATTACAATTTAAAGGCTTAAAAAATAAAAAATACATAATTAAAATCCTAAAAAAATTAAATATACATAATTAAAATACTCTAAATTAAATTATAAAAACTACTCCGACGGTGAATCATCCCCCGAAGTCGACGGTGCACCCAAGTTAGATCGAGACCGAATACAAAGTTGAGCTTTCATATGCTCAATTCCGTCCATATGGGCTTCAAATTGGGGAGGACTCGTTTTTGAAGTGTCAGCCATCGTGGCGAGCAGGTACATGGACATTAGGGTGTTCGAGCCCGTGCCGGAGCCCGATCCCGCCTGGCTTGATTCGTCGCGGCCCCTCCCCCTCCCTTTCCCCCTTCGCCGCCTTGGTCCCTTGCGGCCGACGTCGTGAACCGGAAGAAGACCCCCCTGTATCATCGGTTGGCGTGCCCTCACGTGAGGTGTTGCCTTCGCCGCCATCACTAGACAAGTATTGGCCACGCGCCGTGTGCTTCGTGCGTTTCTAGCCCGCGCCCGACTGGACACCGCCAGCCCACCTTTCAAGGTGGTGGACTTGCGACCAAACATCGACATGCTTGAAATCTTTACCGACGTCGTCTTTAAAGACCCGCAACGCCGCTCTCAGAATGTCGGCTCCACTTGCTCCGCTTTGGTAATTCGCCTCTTCTGCCCTGTATATCGCGCAAAAAATTTTGACATCTTCGTCGCATCGGTCCCAATGACCGCGGAACATCTTCACGTTGCGGGCAAAGGTCTTCTTCGGCCTTTGTGCGTTGTAAACTTCGGTGACTTTTTTCCAGAAACACAAGTTGGTTTGTTGATTCCCGACGACAGGATCGTACGAGACGGTGATCCAAGCGTCGTACAGAGCCAACGTCTCCTTTTTGGTTGTATGGATGACGGCTGCCGTCCCCCACAACCTCGTGGTCGCCCTCTTCCTCCTCGGCATTGACGCCGATCCTCGCGGAGCCTCCACCTATCGGCCGGTATTCCAAAGTGCGTTCATCCGGAAAATTCTCCGGAATTTGGGATAATCCCGGCGATTGCCCATACCTCTGGAGGGGGAGGGACGATAGTATGCATCCACATCAAAATGTGGTGTTTGGTACGCCGGCGGAGTCGACGAACCGGGAGTACCCAAAATATTGTACATGTTCGCCCAATCGCCAAACGAGTTCAAGTCGAACCGGCCGCCGCCACCGGAGTTTCCATCGCCGGACATTTGTGTGTAGAATGAAGAATGGAAGATGAAGGGAGTATTTATAGAATAATAAAAGAAAAATAAATAAAAAATTTGAAAATTTGACCGTTTGAACGGTCAAATGACCATTTGAAAAAAAAAATTCGAAATTTTGAATTAAAAAAAAAAACTTATGATGTCATAATTACGACGCCCACTCGCGGGCCGGTGAGTGGGCGTCACGCCTAGCGCCAGCGCGCGCCACGTGGCGCTTACGCGTGGCGAGATTGCTCGAGGCCGGCCCCTTCCACGCGCCACGCGCGACGGGACGTCCCGTCTCGTCGGGACGAGATGCGCTTTGCAACGCGGTCTCGCCGCCGACCCGTCATGCCGAGACGAGACCGAGCCGGTGGCGAGCCGCGCTGCGGATGCTCTTATATGGTGTCTTAGATCAGATCGTGGATTAAAAGTTGTTGTCCGAGTTTCACTATCCCAACGGAGTCCTTCACTGACGACTTGAGCGGCCTCAGAAATCTGGCCGGAGGGTGAAGTACTTGGTTGCTTTGATCTGCTTGTGACACTTGTCTGCTTCCTTAGTAATGCCCTGATCCTGTTCTCTTAGGTTTGGTGTTCATAATATACTATTTTCCAATTTCTTTACCACTGTTTCTTCCTATTTCTTTCTCTTTCTCTAATTCTCCTTTTTACTTGAAATAGGTATTCTTCAATTACAATATACTTCATTTTGATATTGTTCGCTTCTATTATAAAAAAATTGATGTATATAGAGTTAAAAGTGAGCGAAATCGTGACTTACCGGCAAGAAAAAGTGAGAGAAATTTCTTCTCTTGAATAATGATAGTGTTCAAAAATTCATTTCTGATTGCTTAGTTTTTATCATTGAAAAAGGACGTGTTTATTTGTTTTTTCAATTTTACTATTAATACTATTATACAGCGATTCCAAAAGACGAAGAATAAAAGGGAAATGTTATGATATGATTGTATTTGACTTTAATATAAAAAAGTTACTCCTTTCATCCTACTTTTATATACTCTATTTTATACTCCCTCCGTCCCGCTGAAGATGCACGTTTTCCTTTTTAGTTTGTCCCAACTAAGATAACACATTTCCTTTTTTGGTAACTTTCTCTCTCCAATTAATACACTCAACTACTTTTTCTCGCTCCTATTAAAATATTCATCTTTCTTCATCTCTCTACTTTAATACATACACCCACCTTCTCTCTCTCTAATTAAACACTTTAACCAATAACTCCCAAAATTCCGTGCCGGCTAAGCAATGTGTCATCTTAGCCGGGACGAAGGGAGTAATAAAATGTGAGTGGAAAAAAAGGTAGTGGAATGTGGGGCCTATTACCATTTGTGAAATATTTCCAACCGTGACTCTTAACGTGCGACACCTAAAAGTGGATAACCGAGCCTCCTAAAGTGGGACAAAGGAAGTATTATTTAGTTTTATATATTTTTTAATTTTAATCTTTAAAATTATTTTTGGACTCCACCTTTAAAATCCTGTGTCCGCCACTGATTTGATCGATTGAATGATGAATTAATAGTTTAATCGGTTCACTTATTACACTCCATTCGTCCCAACTAAGTTGAGTTGTGGAGTATTATTTTATGGAATGTCCCAACTAAATTGAATCATTTTCTTCTTTGACAAAAAATAAAATACTCACTCATTATTAATTTATTTCATCATATGCTTTATTCTCTCTTTATATTTTTTACTTTATTCCTCTCTTCTACTTTCAACAAAATTTCTCAATTTTCGTATCTAAAATTTTTGCCAAAACTTAGTTGTGACTAAGAGTGTCTACAGTGGTTAGCCGCGGTGGGGGAGAGAGCGCTGGGAAGGCGGTGTCAATGTGGATGGGGTGGTGGCAGTGGAGCCGTGACGCCTATTGCACGCCGGAATGTCTGCAGCGGGAGCGGACACTAATTCTTTGGAATTTTTCTTTTTTTAAAAATTTTTTATCTATAAAATATCTATTCCCAATTTATTTTTTTCATTTCATTTCATTCTATTTATTTTTGTCCAATTAGTTTTGTTCCAGTACAATTAAAATTTGCCAATAATTAATAAAATAATGTAATTTGTGGTTGTGGCATACTCCCTCCGTCCGCGAATAAGAGTCACGTTATTCCATTTTAGTCCATCCGCGAATAAAAGTCCCGGTTCACTTTTACCATAAATGGTAACAGGGTTCCATCTTCCACTAACTCATTCCACTCATATTTCATTTAAAACTAATATATACAAGTGTGACCCCTATTTCACTAACTTTTTTTCACCCACTTTCTTAACATTTCTTAAAACCCGTGATATCTATGAATGAGACTTCTAATAGCATACGGATGGAGTAACTATTATTGAAATGAACAAGTTTTCGTGGTATGGCGTGACTGAACCAGCTATTGTGGAATTCTAGGGGATTATTATTTTTTTAGAATATTGACAAGGAGTAAATAAAATAAAATAAAAAAGCAAAAGTGGCGCAACGCGTGGGAGTCTGAAGCTGGAGTGTGGTGGGGTCCAATATCGCGACAAGCAGCGGAGGACCGTTGATTCCAATTGCTGGTAAAGGAGAGAACAACGGGCTATAGCCTCTACTATATTCTCGTGGCATTCAATCGACTCAAATCAAGTAATTCCACTCAGGCACTCACACAATCATTACATTACCACAAATAGAAAATTACAAATACACTTGTTTGGAATCTATTGGATTAAAAAAAATGAGAATATTAACCTCGTTGCCCATTTATCAGGACAAATAGAAAAAACTTCCAGAGAGTTCACTTCTTTGCAACGTGGTTTTTACTCCGCAATTCTCTGGCTCTTTAATTGCTGTGAATACTAGACTATATTGTACGATAAAAGCAAACGCTAAAAAAAAACTACTATTACAAGTTTACGTATATTGCTCTAAGTTCAGATTTTTAAGTGAATTTTTTTACTATCAGTCTATCACAGTTTTTTGCCTAACCCACTATAATCCTAAGCTTATATAAGTTGTTATTTAATGCGCGACCATATCGAATGTTCTTTATTGACATAAACTGAATGCAACTTAAGCATATATCTAATTTCATACATATGGATTAAGTTGTTTAAATCCTACGAGTAGTTTTTATTTTACTGCAAAACTATATCTTTAAAGAATTTCAAACACATTATAAATATTTTAATGTGTGGTGAATCTATAAACACATAGATTGATATGTCCGTTGTTAATCCAATTTCAGAAATGAAAAATGATTGAGAGCTTTTGAATTATTAGTATTTTTTGAGTTATCATCCTTTACTTTCAATATCATTATCGAACACTAGACTATAGAAAAATTGAGGTAGGACTTGGTGCTATGAAGTTCAAGGTTCTCAATGTGTGTTGAATTTCAACTTCATATGATCGACATTGAAATTATGATAAAGGGCGAACATTCGAGATAACTTAGATTTTAAAATTCCTTTAATCACTTTTGAATTACCCCCCTCCCTGTTCCACTTTAACTCACTTTTGAATAAAAAAATGATAGAAAAAGTTGATATATTATGAATATCATTTTTATATAAAGTATTAAATGTAAAGACATTACTGTATATAGTGTTAAGTTTCAACTCATTTTGCTGAAGGTGTGAAATTGGAATGTAACAGTAATTATTTCCCAAACATAAAAGAATTAACGAATGAATTTTAGACACCTGAGAACAGCTTTAAGAAGATCAATATATGAATCAAATCTCTATAAAAGAATAGCAAAGTTAATATGCTAAAAGCTGAACCAAGAAATTAAACAATTATTTTCCAATTGTATTATAAAAAAAGTAAACACAATAGAAAAGAAACATTTTCTCTGTGGAGAAATAATTGCGATTCTCGCAATAATTTTTTCGATACAATAAAAAAATAAAGATCTCCCCCAACACCAATTTTTTTTTTTAGGCAAAAGAATAATATCTTTAAAGAGTAGTTGGATTTGTTTGGTAAAGATCAAAACCGGAGGGTGGAATCGTCATTCCATACGAAACAGCTCAAGACTGTGAGTATGATTTCAGCGGCACCATACAAAATGCATCACCCCGGCCCCACAGATGCAACCCAGGCCCCACCACAAATGGGCTTTATCAAAAAGCCCAACGGGAAAAATAAATAAATATGGAGATCCGGCCCCACTATGTAATAATAGCAACGCCTCTCACGGAATGCCGCGTGTCCGCCGCTGGCGATGTCACATTGCCGGAATCTTAAGCTGTGTCAGAAGACTGCGACGTGGGCCAGTCACGTCGATTGGGACAGAGACGTCTCTTAAAATATTGTCCACTGACAAGTGACATTATGTAAAAAAAATACACTCTCCGTCCGATAATTCTTTTCAATTTTTCATTTCGGTTCGTCCCACATAATTTGTCTAATTTCACTTTTACTATTTTTGGTAGTGGTATATATTCCACTAACTCATTCCTACTCACATTTTATTATAAAACTAATATATAAAGATAGGACTCACATTCTACTAACTTTTTCAACCCACTTTTCATTACAATTCTTAAAACGTGTCCAGTTAAAGTGATCCTAATTATCCGGGCGAAGGGAGTATACTCCTCCGCTCCTTGTGAATGAGTGTTTTTTTTAGCACTTAATTTATGAAAAAGTAAATAAAAAATAAAAATAATAAGAAAAAATAAAGTTAGTGAAAAAAAATATGTTATTTTTACTAAAGGAAAATGAAATTATTTATCTATTATGAAATGTATCTAAATGATAAAATAATTTCGTGGAACAAAAGAAGTACTGTATTTCTATCCCAATTAAGTTAACTTAAAATTTTTAGGGACAAATATTAAGAAATTGTATTGAAAAATATGAGTAAGAATAAAATAAGAAAATATAAAGATAGTGATGGAATAAAATAAATATAAGAGTTGATGAATGTTTTGAGAAATTACTCAAACTTGGGACGGACTGAATGGATCTATTAAATATAATAACAATAGAATAAAGCGGTTCAATAATTGAGGTTCAGTGACGATGTTCTCAAAAATAAAAATAAAAATAAAAATAAAAATTAAAACAATCATGCAACTAGGAGTAGTATATAACTCCAAATCAAATGAAACCATAACAACTCCTCAATCAATCAAACACTCAAAAACAAGGGCTCCATAACTTTCACTCCATCAAATTAATCAGAAAAATCAGTACTAATTCTAGTGATGTTAGGGAAAACCTCGAAGCCGGTGATCGAGATTCTCACCGGATCTTTGTGTTCCGGCAGCGGAAGCCCCAGGAGTCAGATTCAGTCGCCGCGGGGGCTGAAAAGCCTAGATCTCGGCACCGTAGGGTTAGGCATAGTAGCAGCTCTCGAGAAATCTAGCGGCGATGGCAGGGACAGTATTATCGGCCGGAATTCGACGCGATCGAGTCCGATTCCGGTGAATTACCCCAAAAATTGTTGCAGGAGTAGGAGAGAGGAGGTGGAGATGGAGATGGAGATGGAGGAGTACACGATAGTGACGTGTCATAGCCCGAGCAATCGCAATCGCAATCGCAACAGCAAAAGCGTGTTCCACATATCTCCGGCTAGAGGCGTGGAGGCTGGAGGCGCAGTTCCGACGGCGGAATTTTTGAGCAGGTGCGATTTGTGCCAGAAGAAGCTCGACGGCAAAGACATCTACATGTACAGGTAACGGAAACATTTCGGATCAATTCGACAGATTTTCGAGTGTTGTGAATTAGGTGTACTGATTAAGTGTAAATTGCAGAGGAGAGAAAGCATTCTGTAGCGCAGATTGCCGGTATACGCAGATGGTAATGGATAAATGCAGTGCGGAAGCGTCGAAGCCGGCGGAAATTGCAGGGTCGCCGTGCGATTACGCGCACATGTTTACCGCCGGGATTCTGGCTTCATAGATTTATAGTGATTCTATCAATAACACTTTTTGTTGTGAGTACTAATACAACTGTAGAACAGTAGAAGTATATAAACACTGCGGAAATGTAACACAGCACATCAATTAAACGGAGCATCCTTTTTGACATCTTTCGTTCGCGCATTTACAACTTTCCAAATTAACTCACTCAAATTCAAAAAATTATATTAATAAGATAATACAGTGATGTAATTATAAAATGCCAAAGAAACAATATCTATATGTCACCAGCAGCCTCAGAGCTTCAAACTAAGACCATCTCCAATGGCTTTAAGCCAGCCACAGGCTAGTCACTCTCTCTCCCTGCCACATGATCACACTAAAATTCCATCTGTCACATCATCATTTTACTCAGATAGGCTAGCCGAATAAAAATAATTCAAAAATAACTACATTTACGGAATTAAACACAAAATACGGAATTAAATTTACGACACATATACGGGTAAAATTTGTTAATTTTATTTAAATAAAAAAAAGTACATTAACTAAAAATAAAAAAAAATTACATAATAAAAAAAAATCCGGGCTTCCACACACGAGCCACCGCCCCACTCTACTCCTCACTAATTTATTAAAAAAATACATTAAAAAATGCAATAATTTTATATAAATTAAAAAAGGTCCATCCAAAAAAAAGTTACATAATTAAAAAAAATTCATAAAAAAATACATTAAAAATGCAATAAAAAATGCATAAAAAAATACATTAAAAAAAATACAACCGGCTAGCTGAAATTGAGCCTACAATGACAGCCAGCGGTCGGCTAGCGCCCGCAAATCGGCTAGAGCTCGCCGATCGGCTAACCGAAATGCCACTAGCCGGTTCCAATAGTTCGGCTAGCCGACCGACTAGCGACGCGAATCGGCTAGCCGCTATTGGAGATGCTCTAATAGAGCACCATCTATCAAATTGGCGGGGATGGATCCTCTGTTGTGCTAAGCACTTAGCACAGTAGAGGGTGCTGTGCAAAACGGTGCCGTTTTTATCTCATATTCCCAAAATTAACAAATTTCCAATTCAAATTTCTTAGTCAAAGTATGGCGGTTCTTTCTTCTTATTCCAACTTTTTATTTTATTTTATTTTATCTTTTTTTTTGAAATTTTTTCACACAGTAATTTTTTTAAATATAATTGTCAATATTAATGTAGAAAGATATATGCAACAATTTCTGATTTATATATGTTTTATAATTTATTAAAGCTTCTAGGCGTAAATGTAAGAATATTCTTTTTGATAAATTCTATTTTTAATGGTAACTGTGTACAAACGTAAATGAAATTCAAATCTTTTAATTTGGCTTTGTGTACTTCTAAATAAATTATTATGGGAAATTCTTGTATGGGAAAATTAAAATTGTAAGTAATCACTGTAAATGCATATCATTAAAAATAGTTGCAACACACAAATTTTAATGCATCCTTTTTAAATGAGTGAATATAATCAACCAAACATTTTACAATCAAAATAAAGTTATATTAATAATTTAATGTATTAATTATGTATTAAAATAATAAATTTAGTAAGGAAACTTATTAGCCTTTAACCTCATCTTTTATTTTTATATTTGAATTTCCTTCCTATTGTTTTTAAAATTTGAATTAAAGTATGCACTAATTACCTTTATGGTTCTAAAAAAATAAAAAATATTATACACAAATCATATTTAATGCTAACTGTGTACAAATGTAAATGAAATTCAAATCTTTTAATTTGGCTTTGTGTACTTCTAAATAAATTATTATGGGAAATTCTTGTATGGGAAAATTAAAATTGTAAGTAATCACTGTAAATGCATATCATTAAAAATAGTTGCAACACACAAAATTTTTAATGCATCTTTTTTAAATGAGTGATAATAAACAGGTTATATTAATAATTTAATGTATTAATTATGTATTAAAATAATAAATGTAGTAAGGGGACAAATTAAAAAACTTATTAGCCTTTAACCTCATTTTTTTTTATATTTGAATTTCCTTCCTATTGTTTTTAAAATTTGAATAAAGTATGCACTAATTATATTTATGGTTCTAAAAAAACAAAAAAAATTATACCCAAATCATATTTAATGCTAACTGTGTACAAACGTAAATGAAATTCAAATCTTTTAATTTGGCTTTGTGTACTTCTAAATAAATTATTATGGGAAATTCTTGTATGGGAAAATTAAAATTGTAAGTAATCACTGTAAATGCATATCATTAAAAATAGTTGCAACACACAAAATTTTCAATGCATCTTTTTTAAATGAGTGATGATAAATAATCAAACATTTTATAATCAAAATAAGGTTATATTAATAATTTAATGTATTAATTATGTATTAAAATAATAAATGTAGTAAGGGGACAAATTAAAAAACTTATTAGCCTTTAACTTCATTTTTTATTTTTATACTAGTACCACGTCTGTGCTATGCACAGATTAATATATTTTTAAAATATTAATTTTAAATTCTAAATTAAGTAATAAATTATAATTAATTTTAACAATGAACAATATGAGTAACAATTTTAGTTAATATGAGAATCAAAAATCTATACAAATCAACATTGAAGCATAATAAATTTGAACATATCACATAATATAATGTTTAAACAATAAATCATGGAGTAGGAAGATAAAAATCTATCACTATAAAGAATTAAATACAATGGATAATTACTCATTATATATCACATAATATAATGTTTAAACAATAAATCATGGAGTAGGAAGATAAAGTCTATCACAATAAAAAATTAAATACAATTGATAATTACTCATTATATAGATTTAAACTAAAATGAGAAATCCTTGCAACCAACTAATATGCAAATAATAAATGCAACAACCTAATTATGCTGATAACTATAATTGAGATATTCGTGCAAACGCTCCCCTTCTTTACTCCGTCGACTTGGCAGACCAAACCACCTCTCTATTTCCACGCCTATAGACTCTCCATGGCGTATCAACACTCTAAGAATTGCAAGAGGAAGAGGTGTTTATATAGGCGTACGAATTCCTAATACTAAAAGGAAATACTAATAAACATAAACAAATTAGTCTATGAAGGAAATTGAAATCTACTCGAAGTCAAATTATCAACTTATGAGAAATAAATTAACGTATAAATTAAAGAATTATCTCCTAAATAACAGAAACTCCCGACTACGGGACATGATAAGATTCTCTTAGTAATGCAAATCTCTTTGTATGAAAATAAAAGATACGGAGGAGTACTTTATTAAGACTCGTTTACTTTGCAAATTACTATCAAGAAAATAATTGTTAGAAAGTACACAATCGAACAATTCACACCACGTAATTTTGTGGAGGCTTCCCTAGCCATCCAAATCAAGAAGATAAAGCTATAGTGACTACAAAGTAGCATCAATCAAAGTGACAAATAGAGAATAAAAGTATTTATTTACCTGGGAATGGAAGAGGGAGATGAATATGTCTACTGGGTGAGAATATATATAAGCATAAATGATTCATGAATGTAACCAAAAAAGCTTCAATAAGAAGCAAATCCAAAACTCAACCTGTTAATTTCACCAAAATCAAATATAAATATAGTAGTAATTGTATACAATCAAATTAAAGAAAACAATATTAATTAGAAAGAGAAATAGAAGTACCTCATAGCCAAACTTGAGGAAAACACCGAGTGGAGGAAGAAGAAAACGTTTAGAAGAGAAATTGAATCAAATTATCTTTCCTAACCTCCCACTCACTCACTCACGTATATATGAAACATGGAAAACTAATCTCCACTAAGTAGGATTATATATTTATTAGAATTAATTTCTGAATTTTATATTAATTGCATTTACATCACTCAGCATAAAATATTATTCAAAACCTCCCAAAACTCCCCTTTTATATATTGTATAGATTTGAATTTCCTTCCTATTGTTTTTAAAATTTGAATTAAAGTATGCACTAATTACATTTATGGTTCTAAAAAATTTAAAAAAATTATACACAAATCATAAATATATGACCACAATATTATGCACTTTCCATGAACTATATATGCATCCATATATTTTAGTTAAATGCATAAATAAATCTATTTTTTTTCAAATAAACTAGATTTTGGTTGTACAAAATTTGGTCACATAGTTTTGTTGTTTTTAAATATAGATAGCACTAGGGCTGACAATTTTTGGCACGACACGAACCTGCACGAAATTAATGGGTATGTGTCAAAGCTTATTGGGTTCGTGTCTTTATCGTGTTGACACGATACTGACACGAAAACTTCGTGTCGTATAGAATGTTCTAGTAGATGATTTTCTCAAGACTTATATTTATAGAAGGCTGTCTTGACAATCATAATACATACATTCTAATTTATGTAAGTTCTAATAGACAATATGATCGAATAAATCCTGGCACAACGATAGCGAGAAGATAATTCTCTTTGGGCATAACCCATTGTCATTGGCTAGCCATTTGAGATCCACATTTACACTTGCAAAGATATTTGCTCCCACTGACTGACACAGCCTGTAGGTAGTATTGCAAGTCTTGTAAAACATGTTGTCTATCTTATATTGTAATATGGAATCTATCACATGTTCAAAAATGATTATCCAAATTAACCGATACTACATTGTAGTTAAAGGGATTATGTTCAAGTTAATCTAAGATCGAGTCTTACGACACTCTTAGACCCAAGAACTTGTTGTGTTCCAGTGGAACGCTCCCACTACGATATGGTTCTTACAATCTTAGGTACTGAAGTTGATTTTATTAGTGCAAAAGTTTACAATGGTATGACTTCTTGGTAATGTGGAAAATCCGATATCTCTCTCTTTATTTTGAGAGTTATCACGTTGTTAGGCTTGTAGTTCATCTCTTGATCTTCATACAAGAATTATATCTTTGAAGATTACAGAACTTATAACCTTACATCATTTGGGACAAACCTTAAAACATGCCTCAGTACACAACTCCAATTTCTTGGACACTTTTCCAACACGTGTTGGAACAACATTACACCTTGAGATGTGCTAGACTAGAGACACTCTAGTCCACAACTCGTGTTTTGTAGAAGGTACTGATGTTGGTAGTTTCTTTAATGTTTATCCATCAATGATAAGATTTTAATGAGTACAACTCATCACTTAATCAAACTTGTCTTAGAAAGACTTCGATTCCTTCTTACATAACTATCTCATTCATTAGATGAATGCTTGGATTCGTTAATGGAGATTAGACTCCCACTATTGATCATAACCCTTTGCTCGTCTCCTTATGGTGTAAACCCTTGAGACTTGCTAGTCTTTCTATGTTGTACTTCTATAAGTATTCTGAATCTCTTGAAAAATCAAATGATTCTAACTCATAGTGCATCAAATAGACTTTCTCAACTTTCAAGCTATTTAACGAAATGTTAAAATCTTGATAGTCTAGATCAGTTCGAACAATTGCTAAGTATTTTCTTGGCCTTAAGACTAAGAGCCATAAATACTTTATCATTCAGTGATTAAGAAGTTGATGTGTTGTTGAATACTCAATCTTGTCGCACTTATATTATTTTAATACTATGATGCCTTAAGCATCAACCATAAAACAATAGTTGAGCATTAATAGCTCCCACTGCAACAAAAACCTAACTGGATCAAGATCTCTTACTTAGAAGTTGCATTGTCATGTAAGTCATTGTCCTTCTGTAAAATAGGTCAATCCAACTCACAAAGCATCTTTTCTCGCTTTAAACAAACTTCGATGACAATCCAGACTCTCCCATTTCCATATCTAGTCTTTTGTTCAAATGAACTAGGACTTAAGAAAATGCAGCCTTTATGAATTCGTCATCTATCATGTTACTTTCCTCTAATAGTAACACAACGACTATTATTCTGAAGATTTTCTACTTTTCAGTTAAACCTTCTTATAGTCATTTCTTGTTACTTTAGGCGATGACTTGTGTCAGAAACTATTTGAGTGATCAAAAGATCCTCAAAACATTCTGTCCCTCTAGGATATTCCAATCGAATCATCTTGACAGATTCTATTGATATCCATCTTTCATCGTCATTAACCAAGACTTGTCGAGCTACTTAAAGGAAAATAGCTTGACCTTATTCCTCAAAGAGCTTGTCAAGTACATGCATAATGCATTCTTGAACATTCTTCGTGGAATTATGTCGAGGAAATGGAGGACATGAATCATTGAGTATAAACTCCAAGCTTTCAGCGATGAGAATTTTATCCATTTTCGTTTCCAGTCTACATAATTTAGGCATTCGAGTTTTCTTTCTTTAAGGATCGCAGACAAATATTAAATGACATAATGAAGATTTGGCAAAGAAACTTATTGTCACATACTCATGCTCAATACATAATCACAAATAAACACAAAACAATTATGTATCTTACAACAACAAAATTAATAAATTGTATCCTCCTCTGTAGGTTAATACGTATTAAAATTTTGACAATTTTACTGGTCACAACACCGACGCATCAATTGCTTCCTCCTTTGGAGGTTGATACGCCTAATGCTGCCTAAGCACGACCATCGATTTAGCATTACAGAATTTTATTTCTACAACACACTCCATAACAATGTTCATGTGCTTGACAATAAAATCAAGCTATCTCATAAATTCTGATTGAACCCTGAAACTCGCAGTTCCTTAGGATTATTGTCCCCACTCTGCAGGTGGCAATAATATTGGGAACCACTTTCTAGTTCATTCTATTTATTATTTGAGAAGTCCGCCCTTATGAACTTGTCAAGTTTTCGTAGGATTATTGTCCCTACTCTGCAGGTGGCAATAATATTA
Source organism: Salvia hispanica (assembly GCF_023119035.1). Lineage (NCBI taxonomy): Eukaryota > Viridiplantae > Streptophyta > Magnoliopsida > Lamiales > Lamiaceae > Salvia > Salvia hispanica. The sequence continues at coordinate 18,469,203 of NC_062969.1, forward strand.
GAAAATCAGCTTCACAAAATTTGGCAGTCCAACCGATGGAGACCGTATACAACGCACTTGTTGTAATCATCACTTAGATATTTTGTATGGTATTTGCATAATTATCACATAAGCAAATAAAGTAGATAATCCACTTAAAATAGATAAACACCAAATAAACAGATAAATCCATTTAATCCATGGCATTTAAACACATAGGATAATTATCGAAAATTATTTAATCTAGTCATGGGAGAATCAATTAAATAATTCAGTTTTATCTTGGATAATCTTTATCCAAATTTATTTAGGATTTATCAAGATAGAGTTAACTACCTAAATCCATTTAGGATAATTCTAGATTTTATTTCGATAAAATCATATCCTACAATTCAAGATAACGTTGATCTAAGATTATCATTATTTAAATCGTACTAGGCTATTACTAGATAGAAACAATTCTATCATAATCCATTAGATAAAAATAAAATCCTATCAACCAAGATTTATATCAATCTCAATTCTATTTAGAATAGACATCATGGATATATCAAACATTACTTAGGATTTCTTAGATAAATAAATTTATCTAAATCCAATTAAATAAGGATTTTCTTATATATTATCAATATCCTAATCTATCTAGGATATAAATCCAAAAGATAAGGATAACTTGGATTAATATTTATTTTTAATCCATCTAGGATTTGTCTTAATAGAATTAAATCTATTCAAATCCATAGGATGAAATAAATTAATATAAATGTTTATCCTTATTCATCTAGGATTTATCTTGGAATAAATCCATGTAAATCCATAGAATAAGATAATACTATTATATTATAATTATTCAAATCTATCCAAGATTTATCTAGTAACAAATCCATATAAATCTATAAGATAAGAATAAAATATTATATTATCACTATCCAAATCCATCTAGATTTATCCATGAATAAATTCATATAAACTCATAGGATAAGAATAAAATAATATTATCATTATCTAAATCCAACTAGGATTTGTCTATGGATAAATCCACATTAATCCATAGGATATAGATAAAAATTAGATTGTCATTATCTAAATTTAATAAGGATTCATCTAGGAATTAAATCCCTACAAATCCATAAAATAAAGATAAAATCTGTAATTAATCCATGATTTAATACAAAATTAAATCTTATATAATATGTAAAATCCACCGGATATATTCAAATCATAATTCTCAAAATAATCTTGATTTCTTTCCAAAATTGAATGCAAGGATTTAGAAACCCTAATCAAATTTGGAAACAATCTTTGCCGAACCATGCTCGGCAACACCGCACGAGTCCGGGCAGCCGCCTTCGGAGGCTCCCACTCACACTGCCGGGCTTCCCTTACCGTCGCTGCTGTTGCTGCGTCGTCGCCTACACAGCGCTGCAACTCGCTGCGCGCGGAGCTCCCACTGCTCCGCAGGCGCTGCATGTTCACCGCAGCTGCTGTCACAACAGCCCGCTGCCCAGCGACGTGTTGGACGATCGCCGACTGTTCCTGCACCGATCATGCCTCTGTCGGACTCCCACTGAAAACCGCTGCAGCGCTGCCGTCGCGTCACGAGTCTGGGAATCTGCCGACGGGCTCCCACTCGAGCTGACGGCGCAGCTGCGTTTCCGTCGCCGCTTCTCTCCGTAGCCACCGGCGCTGCTCATGGCAGACCGCCGTCCTTGGCCACCGGACTGCTGCTGCTGTATCATCGCAGCGACACAATTCTCGATTGCCGACTCAGAATATAAGTTCACGAAAGGCAAAACGAAATGATCATTAATGATACCATGTAACTACAATTTACGTGATAAATTCCACCGACAAGAGAAGTCAAAAGAAATTGGCGGCGCATGTATTGATTTGATGAAATCTCCAAAGACAAGGAATACCATCACGTAGAAGCAATTAACTCTCCACCAATATTCAAGAATTATGGTGAATCTAATTACAAAGAATTGCTCACGTTGATTTGTTTTCTTAGTCATCAAGAAAAAACGACACAAAACTAGCATTCAAGCAATTCACATAACATAAAATTAATCCGCATGATCAGAGCCAAAAATTGGCTCTGATACCAATTGTTGGGGTTTGGTGCCCCTTGCACAACGGAAGACTTGTACAAAACAAATCAATCAGACATAGGATCTATTTGACCGATTATGCGATTAATCAATTCACATGTTAAACAAATAATTGCATGCTAGAACGCAAATAATTCATGCTCATAGAAAATAAATCCTAAACATGATTTCTACGGTTTAGAGTTACCGATTTGATTCTCCAAAGAATCGTCGATTGCTCGCGCCTTCTCCACGTGATGATCTTCGATACTAGACCACGGATCTTCTCTCTGGTTCCCGAACTGTATCTCGATATCAGGGTGGGCTGATCTTATCAAAATACTAAGACTCGAATAAAGAAGACAGAAGAAATCCTTCTCCAATTAGGAGAGAAATTCGACTCTAGGTAGAGGGAGACGAAATTTTTGCTATTAAAAATTATGATTTCTGTCTCCTTTATTCTCCTACTTATATTAAGTTCCTTTTGGGCCCAGACAGGGATCTATGGAAGGTTTTGGATATGGGCACCTCCAATTAGCTTTTTACTAATTAAATTGAACCCACAATTTAATACAAGCTTATATTGGAATATTACGAGCAAGAACTACAGAAGTAATATTGAACTCTCCCCATCCAAATCCGAAATTACAAGTAATCCGGGTTTCCACTTTGTTTATTATTTATTTCCCGCGCTTAAGATATAAATGTCCATTAATTAATTAATGTCTACTATGGACTTAATTAATTAATATCTTATTAATTCCAAGAGTGGACTTAGCAAGAAATATTTATTTATTATTCATAGAGCGATAAAACTCCAACTGGCCAGTTTTCGAATAATAAAACCTTGTTCGAGCTCCTCTTGAGGACATTATCAAACGAGATTCATCTCGCGCACGATTCAACATGATAGCAATCCTAGCACCGCTAGATATTAATCACCACTACCCAATATATCGGGATTATTGGGTTGCGAAAAACTCGCACCATTTGATAAGTCAAAGTAGTGCATAATCAATACCGTATGCTCAATACTAACATATGTAGATTAAGAAAAAATATTTTATCAAGACCTAGTCTTTCAGTAGATAGCAAAGTTCTAGGGGCATCACCTCGAGGAACAGCGGTCGGCAGGAAGCAGCACTAACGAAGTCGACATCATCACAGCCGCCATGTCGGCCTACCAATCAGTGTATTACAAACTGTTCAAGCATTTCAACACTTGGCGGAAGGTGTGTCATCATCCAAAGCATAAGGAAGGCATCCGATCATCCTCCGGCTCCTCCAACAAAAAAGATCGAGGTCGCTATCCGACGAGGTGGCAAGCCAGCTAGCCGGAGCTCACTTGGATAGCTCCGACACAGGACCGAACAGTTCCTAACGCCAACCGTCGGGATGGAAAATGGCGACAGCCAGCCGTCCTCGCGCCGCGACCCCAGCCGAACCGCCGACTCCTTCTCCCGCTCTCGTTCCCATTTGCCGCCTCCACCCCCACCAACACGTTGTGGGCCATTTTGATAACGCCACTAACGTCGATGCGTCTCGTATGACTCCCCAACAATTAGATGCACATCATGCAATGATAGCAGCCCTCCGACGACAATTGGGGATACCGCCATCAGACTAGCCTTCTTTAAGTTTCTATGGATGTATTTTTTAATTTTTAGGATTTAGTCATGTAACTTTTAAGTTTTAGGATTTTAAGTACGTAATTTTTAATTTTTAGGATTTTAAGTTAGCCTATCATGATTGATCTCTATCGATAAAATCGCGTGCCAGAAACCAAATTTTTCATATTTACAGAATGGAGAGAGTATATATTTTTATTTACAATATTTTAGTTAGCCTATCATGATTGATCTCTATCGATAATTTTCTATCAAAACAATTGCCATATCTTTTCACTTGCAATGTTTGAATCATATTTTTCTATTATTAAAATTTGTATCCTTCACTTTCAAAATTATTTTCATGGATAAAGATAGTAATACCATTTAAAAAAATATTTTATTATTTAGGGCCACGACTTAAAGAACTATTTATTTTTTCTACTTGAGAAATATAAATCCAACATTCTATTAATCTTTTACACTCACAATTCATTGTAAAACTAATATTACAAAATTAGTCTCACATTCCGCTTAATTTCTCCCTTTATTTTTCTTCACAAAGTCAAACAAAATCTTAAAATTCATGCCGAGTCAAAATGACTTTTTAAATGGTGGATGGAGAGAGTAGTATTACTCCTTTCATCCCTTAATACGTGAATTATTTTTTTCAGCATGAGATCCATGAAAGTGGTATTTTTTCATTTGAATGGAGAAACAATTAAATAGTAGTGATATGGATCCATGTAGATTGAGATCCATTAACCCAAATTTATACCCTTAGATGATGTCTGATCTTACAAATGAAAACAAAACACAAAAGCAACAAAAGGATAGGGTGGATCTAGCGTTAAAAAACTAGATCCAAAATGATTTGATGGGAGATGAGAAATGAAGAAGTGTGAATTTGATATTAGCTAAATCCATGGATGGAGAAAATACTCTAAACAAACCTCAATATACTAGATTCAACTAATGGCTCCGCTATTCAAAGGAATTTACAAACCCTTGATGCATACATATACTTGATCGTACTTGATTGGATCAATTGATGATCAAGCAACCTAGAAAACTAGAAATTGGATAAAAACTCTCTTCAAGAGAGAAAGCAAGTCTCACAAGATTCTAATGGCAAAATTCAATAAGTTGAAAAATGAGAAAATGTGCTATTTATAGCTTAGGCCCAAATTCCAAGAAAAGGCCCACAAAAATCTAGCCTCTGCGTGAGCCACCCAACCGGGTGGACTCGGCGGCCTCGAGTCACCCATCCGGGTGGAATCCCTCTGGATCGTTGATGCCTTAGTTTTGTTACCCGTCCGGGTGGAACTCGCTGACTCCGCCATGCCTTCATTCTGTCACCCGTCCGGGTGGCTTTTGGTGACCAAAACTCACCCGTCCGGATGGAACATTCTGCACTGCACGGCTTTCGTAAAACGGCCAAAAATCCCTCCTTCAGACTCTGATTGAGGCATGTAAGGTGGGTGCTCACACAAAGCTCTTCCAAAGACGAAGACATTGGTGCCCTTTTCAAAGCATTTGGACGTCATCACAATAGGTTGATCACTTGTTGAATCCAGCTATATATGAAATCCTTGATGCACGACTTCCATGGTTGTATCATCACCCCCTTCTTGGAAAGGATATGTCCTCAAATCCGAGCCTTCTCTCTTCCTCGCTTCCTTGGTCAGCCCTCGAGCTTTATTGGGTCTTTGGCATGTCCCTCTCTCGTCCTTGGACCCCAATCAATCCATGCCTCACGCCGAAAGGGACACTCTCGAGTCTCGACGTCTAGCAAACGTGGTCATATCACCCTCCCCTCTTTGGAAAAATTTGCCCCCAAATCCGGATTTCGCAAACCTAGAGAATAGAACGAGAGCAAATCAAATATCAAAGTACAATGATAAAGATTAAGATAACTAACTGCTCTCAAAGATGATACCACACCAAGACGGTGGACATACTCTAACAAGCTCAAAACCAATACATAACTTATGGGGAAACAAAAAACTAAGCATCCTTTAACATTGAAGCCCCAAACAAAACCATATGATGCAATGTTTTTGTAATATTTGATGGATCAGCTGCAGCATAAATCACAACATGAATGAAGAAGCAAAGATCAAAGGCTACTTGATCTTGAGTTTCAGTAGCCGTAGGATATAGTCTAGTTGAGATCTTATAATCTCAGCCGTTGGATTGTTGTTTTGGGATAGAGTATAAATAGCTGTTTTGTAAAAGCCGATGAGTAATATCTTAGCTCACTTTTTCCCCTCTTTTCAATCTATCTGGCGAATTCAATTCAATAAAGGATTTCTCCATTCTTGCGAATCATCTCTCTCAATATTTTGTTCTTGTTTCTCACACACACTCAATTAAACGTAATAGTTTTTGACAAAAAGACTATAAAACATGACAACCCCATTGAACAGCTTGATTGTCATGCAATGAAAGCAAAGATTATGCCAAGACACATATGCATCAAATTCTTTGTCATCTTTCTCTGAACTTTGTCCACACTACTTATGATCATATTTATTAACTTCTTCACGAAATATTTCATATTCTCAATAGTGCTAGATGGGTATAAAAAAGGATCTTCGTAACAAAACACTTCAAACTCATCAAGATATCCTTCAAGTCAATGCTCAAACAAATCCAAAGCATACAAATTAAATTGGGGAGAACACTCCCACATAATGTAGTCCCAAACAAAACCACTTAATGCATTACTCGTGCCAAAATATAAACTACAACCCACACCAAGTTTGCAAGAAGGATTATCATTCAACAAAAAAAAATTCATCACAATGGATTTCACTCACTTGCACCAACAATTTCAAGAAGTGGTCAAAAGTATACACATAATGTATCCATAAATCTTTTTGCTCAACATGTATAATAAGCACAAAATCATGCATATGTAACTTGTGCAAATGCATAATAAGCATCATAAGTTTCTTATTAAAATAGGCCTCGGACAAATCCTCCAACAATTTTAAAACAAGACTACACGTATGGGAACAATGCATTCTTATGCTAAAAATAGAAATGACTCAATTAACTTGGAACTTCCCAAAATAGTAAAATGACTCAATGAACATGGAACGAAGGGAGTACAAATTAAGGGACCGAGGAATAATTTGGTAGAAGTCAAATTATATTACTCCATTCGTCCCACAAGAATATGCACTTTCTAAATTTAAAAACATGCACTTTCTAAATTTAGAAACATTTTTCTCTCTAATGAGGTGAGACACATTCTCTACTGACAATACTTACTTTTTCTTTCTACTTCTCTCTTATTTTATCAATTGTATATTAAAACTTGTGTCTAACCAAAAGTGCATATTCTTATGGGACGGAGGGTGTTATGTCTCTTTATTTCATATGGTATAAGACACTAGTAAGGCCATTAGCAATAAGGTCGGAAATTTCGGCCGCTGTATGCAGCGCTATTGCAGGGATTTCTGCCGCTGAATCGGCCGGAAATCGCTAATTCAACTTTTTAATTTTGCTAATTTCTAAGTATTTATTTTTACACAATTTTTTAATAAATATTTCTTTATAATTACCCACATTTCCTTTTCATATTTCACATATAAACTATCTGTATTCGCACTTCTTTTTATTGATCCATCATCAAACTTTTCGAAAATGAATCTAAGAGCTCAAGTAGGGTTCGTGCAATATGCACATACAATGGGATGGGATCCATACAATCCGGAAACTTGGATTATGTCGAGGAAAGATTCGACGACACCGGTTGCTAAGGACACTTCCCAGTTTCCATGGTTGAGCTCCTCCGCCTACTGACCAAGATGAACGAAGAATTCGAGAAAAAAATGGAAGTTAAAATATACTTCCTCCGTACTAAAAAAAAAACAAAATGTAAATGACACAGATTTTATTGTCCAATTGGTAAATTAAGAGAGATGAAAAAAGTAAGAAAAAGAGAGGGAAAAGAAGTGGAAGTAGTGTTAGTGGATTATGAGGTTCACATTATTAGTGGTGTGCGATTGGTTAAAAGCTTTCCATATTTAGACTTGGTCTAATTTTGGAGGACGACCCAAAATGGTAAAGCTAATCTATTTTGTAAGAATGGAGGGTATAATTTTTAGATTTAAATTAATGTAAATTTCTGTTTTGAAGTAATATGAAGTAGTTTTCCTTTTTTTAAAGGGAAAATTGTCCAAAAGGTCACAAATTTTTTTCCATTTTCCAATTTTTTTTATGAACTAAAATATTAGCTTATAATGTCATGAACTTTAGTGATGATCGTGAAAAGAGTTATGGATGATCTTGGGCTGCCTTACTGTAGATGTTGAGGCTTAAATTAAAAATACTGATATGACAATAGAAAAATGAATTGGAGCAAATTTTAGGACTAATTTTTGGTGTCTTAGAGCATCCACAATGGCGGCGAGCGGGCCAGTTAGCTGATTCCCGACGCTGGCTGGTCCGCTCGTCGAACCATTGTAGGCGGCGAGCGCCAAATCGGCAAAAAAATAGGCGAGCGCTGGCCGATGCGCTCGGCGATTGGCTTGCCGCCATTGTAGGCTGGCGACCGGCCAGCGGCTTTTTTTTCTATTTATTTAATTTCCGAAACACTATATATACGCGATTTGAACGTCATTTTCATTTGCACCGCTTGTTTTAACGAGTATTCTCTCTCTCTGAATTTCTGTACAAGAGCAATAAACGAAATGAGTAACACGGATGGTAGTGGTGGAGATGCCTAGGAGGAGTTCGAATGGCAAGTGTTGGAAGAGTTAGAGGCCTATACGATCCGCGAGGCAGAGCGGCTGTTAGAAAGGGCCTTGCAGCCGCCGCCGCCAGTACCTCGACCCGTTGTCACCGTCGAGTAGTGATTGATCGGAATCACGTAGCTGCACATCAGCGGCTATATGACGACTACTTCGCAGAGCAGCCGCGGTTTGGGGACAACCTGTTCAGGCTGCATTTTAGGATGCGCAGGGAGGTGTTTATGCGTATCGTTGACGCCTTGGAGCGTCGATATTTGTGTTTTCGCTTTAGGCACGATGCGGCTGGCAGACCCGGCTAGCCTATTGCTTATCCAATTGCTTGTCCTGATGATGTGGCAGGAGGAATTTTAGTGCTGATGATGTGGCCGGAGGAGTTTGTGGCTTGCCTATGGCTAGCCTAAAGCCATTGTGGATGCTCTTATTGTGGATGTCGGCCACCTTTTTCTACATGGAATACACAAACTTTTTGCTTTTTCTACTTGGTTGGGTCGTATTTGACTACTTTTTCCCCTTTAAACAATAAATGACAAATATTTAATATATACTCCATTTCCTTGTAATTTATAACGGTAGATTAGATATTTAACCTACATTATTGATCATCTGGCAGCATAGATTATTTATATCTAAAGCCTATGATTAAGGACTGCCCGATATAATAAACTCTCATATTAGGCTTAGTTTGGTACGTTTATATAATTATCCTAAATTAAATTATCATTAATATAAATTATCTAATAAAATGTGATTAATAATCTATTCTACACGTTAGGTATGCATTACGAAATATCCGTTTTATTTTGTATGTTGTTTGATAGAGTTTTTAAAATAATAGATTAAAATAGATAATGATTAATTTTCATAATAATTAGGGTTAATTAGAGAAAAAGATAGCCTCCATTTCTGTTACGCAGTTTCTTCTCCATTACTCCACTCTCTCAAACTCTCCATTACTCATTTCATCACTTCACTTCTCACCCATTTTAATCCACTCTCTCCACTCCATCTCCAAGTTTTGTATAAATAGAACTCCTCATTTGCTTAATTAACAGTCCAAAAAACTGCAGCAGGAGGTATACAAAATTTGTAGCGTTTGTAATTTCGTTCCTTCTTTCCCATGCGAAACTTGTATTAATCGGTTCTTTTTGTTGTTGGTTAGGCATGGTTGAGCATCAAGGTTCAAAAATAGTTGCCGACGGTATGTGTGACACTCCATAACAAATTTATTATTCAATCGTAAAGTGGTTGTTCTTGATTTACTCACACAGTGCATTGTTTCACGAGATTGAGTATAATATTTGAAATTGGGTATTGTACCAAGTAAACGTAAGAGTTAGTGAGAGATACACAAGTTCATTCTAGGATGGAATGTTGTGCTGTGTTATTCAATTTGATTGAAGTAGGTAGATCAGCGAAAGAGTTAAGTGTTTGTTGTATTGTAATCTTCATTTCATTGAGAATAAATGTTTCCAATCTTCGTGGATGTAGGTTCCGCAGGTGAGTGATATGAGGCGAAAGACAAGATGTTGCTGGACTTATCGTGAAGAAAAAGTCCTACTAGCTTCTTTGAAGGATATAATAGGGCATGGATGGAAAAAGAAAAATGGTTTCAGAAACGGATACCTCTTCAAACTTGAAGAGACTATGAAACAGGAGTTCCCTAACACTGATATAAGGGGTACCCCACACATTTCATAAAAAAATACTATATGGAAGAGGTGTTACTCCTCGTTGCGAGATATTCTTAGTCGTAGCGGGATTGGATTCAATCTCAATGGCGATCATAGGATCGAGTGTGAGGACGAACGATGGGAGCAAATCATCAAGGTATTGATAATAACCAAGGTGTTTATTTATTCAATTTCAATTTTTACCTTGTTCCACTAAATTGATCGTAATATGTGTACTGGTGTGAGTTTTTTAGATTTATTTATAATATTATTGCATTTGAACTGAATAATTTAGTGAAACAGTGAAAATAGACGAAGAGGCCGAACATTGGTAGTAAAATATTCCACATATTAATACATTCATATCAGCATTAAGAACTTGCTTAAATATGAAGTAGTCGTAGTCCATAAGTAGTTAAAAACAGATAAATTAACTAGATTTATTCTTTTATGACTTAGGTCGACGGAAATGCTAGATCTATGCATAACAAGTCGTGGCCGTATTGGGAGGATTAGAAAGAAATATTTGGTCATCGAGTGAATGGCAAGAAAGCGGTAGATATTCTTGAAGCTATTAATGAACTAGATGGACATGATAACATAGGCAACATGGGAGTTGATGGTACTGATTACCACGTCATCCTAGAAGACATTTTGGCAAACGAGAATGCTAAAGATACTATTCCCAACTATGCAACGGAGGACACCCAAGGCAAGAGAGATGACCCACCTCCAAGACAGTCTAGTAAGAAGCGAAAAGCAGATGATGTGATGGATGGTTTCCTTGATTTCTTTACCAATATGCACAAGGAAAACAACTTCCAAATGGAGGTCTTGTCCAACAGAATTGGTTATGAAGTTGATTTAAGCAAGGCAAGAAATGAGTTATACGATCGTTTGGGTCAAATTCCTGGTCTAACTATTCACGTCAAACTTGATATTTGTGACATCCTCGTCAAAGATAGAGATCGACTGGATTTCTTTATGGGCTTACCTGATTTGCTCCCAATGTTCGTCCTCACACTCATCCTATGATCGCCATTGAGATTGAATCCAATCCCGCTACGACTAAGAATATCTTGCAGCGAGGAATAACACCTCTTCCACGTAGTAATTTTTGATGAAATGTGTGGGGTACCCCTTAAATAAGTGTTAGTGAACTCCCGTTTCATAGCCTCTTCAAGTTTGAAGAGGTATCCGTTTCTGAAACCATTTTCCGTCTTCCATCCTTGTCCTATTATGTCCTTCAAAGAAGCTAGTAGGACTTTTTCTTCACGATAAGTCTAGCAACGTCTTGTCTTTTGCCTCATATCACTCACCTGCGGAACCTACATCCACGAAGATTGGAAACATTTATTCTCAATGAAATGAAGATTACAATACAACAAACACTTAACTCTTTGCTGATCTACCTACTTCAATCAAATTGAATAACACAGCACAACATTCCATCTTAGAATGAACTTGTGTATCTCTCACTAACTCTTACGTTTACTTGGTACAATACCCAATTTCAAATATTATACTCAATCTCGTGAAACAATGCACTGTGTGAGTAAATCAAGAACAACCACTTTACGATTGAATAATAAATTTATTATAGTGTCACACATACCGTCGGCAACCATTTTTGAACCTTGATGCTCAGCCATGCCTAACCAACAACAAGAAGAATCGATTAATACAAGTTTTGCATGGGAAAGAAAGAACGAAATTACAAACGCTACAAATTTTGTATACCTCCTGCTGCAAATTTTTGGACTGTTAATTAAGCAAATGAGGGAGTTCTATTTATACAAAATTTGGAGATGGAGTGGAGAGAGTGGGACTAAATGGGTGAGAAGTGGAGCGATGGAATGAGTAATGTAGAGTTTGAGAGAGTGGAGCAATGGAGAAGAAGCGGCGTAACAGAGACGGAGGCTATCTTTTTCTCTAATTAACCCTAATTATTATGAAAATTAATCATTATCTATTTAAACTATTATTTTAAAAACTCTACCAAACAACAGACAAAATAAAACGGATATTTCTTAATGCCTACCAAACGTATAGAATAGATTATTAATCACATTTTATTAGATAATTAAATTAGTTTATACCAACGATTATGACTTGAAGCCTTTTTCTCGTTTAAAATTTTTCATAAGTTTACTGTTAAGAGTTAAGACACTGTTTTTCTGGTACCCTTTGGATAATCTAGTATTAATATTTTTATGGGAGAGTGTCAAATAACACGTATTGATAATAATATTATTACACTTTCGGTTTCAGTAGCTAGGAATAATCAACTCTTAAGACTCTTCTGTAATCATTGAAATTAAACACATTCATTTTCGGGCGCAGATCCTCTGCAGTGTTAAAAACCACAGCACAAGCTGCTGTGGTTAAAACGCAGCTAAATACCCACTAAACGCAAGACTTTGACACAATTCCTTCGATTCCTTTTTTCATTTGCTATTTAATATTTTAATTTAATTACCATTACAGAAAAAAGAAACAAACTACAAGTTACAGCCGTATAAGCTTTTTTAGCTGTGAATTTAAAAGTCCAAAATAAATAGTGAAGATCAATTATACGCATTAATTTATTGACTTAATTGGTTTGATAGTGTTCTTCAATGTTTAAATAAAATGAAGTATCCAAAACTAAAAACTCAAATAGAAAAGAGAAAAAAGGAAATGAATGGGATTTTGTCAGTTTCATGCGTTTAATGTGAAAATAGCTGCGTTTTGACCACAACAGCTTGTGCTGTGGTTTTTAACACCGCAGAGGATCTGTGCCCTTCATTTTCAATGGTGAGTTCTAGTGCAGTCTTCCATGCGACAGATAACAAAAATTAAAATTTTTCCGATGAGAGATGCCCAAAGTTATCATGGCGCATTCAGCAATCTAATTCACACAAAATATGGAGGCATAATTTTTTTTTTTTTTTTAAATGTTACTATTAGTATAAAGTTTAACTACCATATTATCTGAACCGAACAAACACAAAAAAATAGCGTAGGAAGCGAATTTCTCGTCTTCATTGGTTACATAATTGAAGTATCAAAAGACCAAATAAAAGACTAAAAATTCAAATATTTTCTATAGTTGGGAAAAGAAAAACATGAAAACATAATAATGGGCTACAAGTGTGATGGGGAAAAATATGTATACAAGAATCTCTATTTGGTTTGAAACAGAGCGTTAATTAACCTAATTACACAGACAGAGACCGAGACCGAGGCAAAGGAGAAAAAGGGTAAAAACATATAAAAACTTGAAGCTGCGCCTGTTTATTGCTGATAATAGAGAGGTTGCTGGTTTGTAGCCACGTTCGAATACCCACCATCGTACATATGCTGGGCAGCGGCACCAAGACGGTGGGCCTGCGAATTCATCAGGGCTTGAGCAGCTCCTAGTTTATTCAGTGCAATCTGTCGTTCGTAGGCCACCAGGTCAGCAGCTGTGAAACCAGGCATGTGCGCTACTGCTGGTGGAGGCAGAGGGTTTGAGCTCGTCCCAGGAGGGGTGGGCTTGCTACCCCACGAGCACTAAAGATAATAACCATGTATCCATTACAAAACAACACAAGTAGATATGCAGTGGCATGATAGTCCTTAACACACACACACACACAGCAAGCATGGAGAAGTGAAAAAAATGTTGGTGAGATGTCTAGAAGTGAAAGTACAAAAATGATTTCCACGTTCGATGTTAATACTGTTTTGACAGACTGAAAACATCAATTGTCCTCAGACCCACAAATCCATTTGCTTTGTTAATCAGTGTCTGAGTGTCACTTATATCCATGCAAAATTTGTCACTCCAAGGGCTATTTTATTACTCCCTCCCTCCCTCAAATGTTGTCCACTTTTGCCATTTCGGTCTGTCTGCAAAACGTTGTCCACTTTGTTTTTCCCCATTTTTAGTAAATAATGGAGCACACTTTCCACCAACTCATTACACTCACTTTCTATTATAAAACTAATATATAAATGTGGAACCCATTTTTGTGTGTTCAATGGAGAGAGAAAATATATTTTATATATTAATGTGAGAGAATTTTTTTCTAAAAAAGGAAATGTGGCATATTTTGTGAGACAAACTAAAAAAAAAAGTGACATCTACCTTAGGACGGAGAGAGTACTAGTCTACTACATGTTTTTATCAAAGCGGGTAGTTCCTACATACTCCCTCTGTTTTCTAAAATAGAAACTCTTTCCATTTTACTCTGTTCCCTAAAAATAGAAAATTTTCATTAGGAAACTTCTCTCTCTATGAGCAGACACTTTTTCTTTCAATCTCTTTCTTACTTTACCAATTTTGTATTAAAATCCGTATCGTTTCAGAAGTTCTTATTTTTAACAAATGGAGGGAGTATGTCTTATCGAAAGTGGGTAAAACAAATTCCACCCATATCGAAATATGCAAGCACAAAGACTAAGTTGCAAAAATAAACAACCAAAAAGAAATCTAAGGGAGAGAATAGTGGACATGAGCATTTGTCAACCTTAGGTTGCAAGTAGATATCATGCATCACAATAATCATCTTTTCTAAAAACAATCTTACGAGTAAACAAACTGAAATAGAAGGGTGTATACCTTAACTGGCTTGCCGAAAAGAATGCGAGCATTTCCCACCTGGATGGCATGAGCAGCTTCAGCGTGGCTGCTGTACCTTATGAACCCAAAACCTTTGTCTCTCTGAATGCGGACATCTTCAATCACTCCAACTCCAAGTGCATGGAAATGACGGTGGAGATCCACTGATGTGACCTGCATATGTCAGGTATCAGCATTCAGCAACATCACTGAACAGACGAGCAACTATGCAAGGTGAGAATGCAATTGAAAGATAACAATGAATGATACGTCAACAAAATCATAAAATCCTTTATGAATTGGTTTTGGTCGACTCAGTCACAATTTTGAAGGCTAGAAGTAGTGTATAATGAAAATCTAAACTATAGATGATCCAAACTACGAAAACAACACTGGCAAGAATGAGCTCAATATTTCAAGTTTATGGTTTATCCGTAGGTGAGTTTGCCCACATAGGGGCATCATGGGACAAGATGGATAGCAAATTTGCTGAACATTTAACTTACTTCAGGAGCAAGATTTCCAACATAAACAGTTGTATACTGTGGATTATTCTCTGGAGCATCTTCATTCTGTTTTTCTAGGCCGTCATCTGCCAAAGTTATGACTTATGAGCAACTTAAAAAAGACAAATATAAAGCAAAAACATGTCTCAAATCTGAAAATGCAATTAGTGTAGAAGAAATTATTGTCTTCCTAGCATGGGTCATCCATTCAATGTTCTTAGCACTTCTAAAATTCAAGGTTTGACAATGAGAAATGGGATACCAGACTCTACATTAACATCAGTTTCATATTTATGATGCTTAAAACTTGCATCTGTGCAGCAGCAGTTAATGGTCCATATGTTTAAGGAGCTAACCAGATGCTCCATTGGTTAGTTCCACAACATTTTTTGAATCAGGATTCTGCTGCTCATCGCCTTGACCAGCACCTTTTGCCGCCCAATTGCAGCGAATTTGTCTGCTTCCAAGCCACTTCCCTGGAAATTTAATATGACAAGACACATCAATAACAGTTCCACATTTAAATCAGCACTAAGTTGCAGTTCTTAAAGATGTGAACTTGTCCACAGTATGTGTTGCAATCTTGAGCAACACAAAAAAAAAACAACGGCAAGACTTCTATGTTACATGCACAAATTGTAAAAATTATGATAACACATATAAGCTTCTATTTCATTTCTTGAGAACCAAAAAAAAACAGAAAGTGATGTAGTGAAACAGTATTTTAACTCTACTAATGAAAATAAAACAGGTTATAAAGTTCACTGCATAACCGCCCAAGCAACTAAACCTAGGCATTTAAAAGTGTTCAAAACCTTTACATATATATGAAGCTTTTACTTTGGGTGATATGATAGATTGATAAAATATAGGATTGCCTATGTGAACAATAAGATAGTCAAACAAGCTCAAAATTAATCAATCCAGCAAAGTATGCTAAAAATTAGCTTAGATTATATCTATCTATCCTATGACCTATCACACAAAGTAAACACCTCGCATAATGTATAAAATATAAATGTATGATATTAATATTTCGTGATTTATTTATAGAGTGCAAACTGTAATTTGTTTTATACAAAATGCTGAAAAAAGAGAACAAAAGTTGACATTGGCAATATAGTAGGAATAGAGGTCAGCCTTATTACTGGTTCACGGACATACACACAACAAAGAAGAGATGCAAAAATTGCACACGGAATAAAATGGCATGAGAACGAAATTCTAACCATTCAAGTCATTTATTGAACTTTGAGCATCCTGGAAACCACACAAAGGTGCAAGATCAACTAACATATTAACGTATTAAATGGAGAAAAAGGAGGGAGAGATGAAAACATTTGTGGACCTGCTGACTGCGAAAAGAAACAAATCCAAAACCCCTTGAGCGGCCACTCTTCTGGTCCCACATTACCCTAGCATCTCTGCATCAACATAAAGGTCAGTGACATTCAGTTTCTTCACGTTGTAAGTTTTATAACCAGACAAAAAGCAACGGAAATAGCTCCGACTAAGAAGCCAGTAGAATTGGACTTACGAGCAAGTAGGATATACAGAGAAGCATGCATGTAAGGTAGCATCAGTAACCTCTGGGCTAAGATCGCCAACAAATATGTTGAAATGATCTACAAAGCAAGTTTATAAACAGCATAAAACATCTTTAGCTAAATCCACAAACTGTGAAAATGAGAGGGACCAGAAGTGAACAATAGAGAAGAACTTGTACATACTTGATGTGTCCTCGCGCTGAGCACTAGCATATGCCCAGTTGACTTTAATTGGCTGACCAAACCTGTGTAAAACATATTAGACAAACCAGAAACTAATCAAATATAAACAATTAATCAGAGTTCTACTTACAAATGCCTGCCATTAAGACTCACTATGGCCAGTGTAGCTGATCGACGATCAAAGTAATCCACAAAACCATAGGATGACTGCATCACAGTGCATAAACAAAAAGGAAGGAAGATGAAAAACTTCAGCATGCAGCAGGAAAATATAGATTTTCCTAGAGATAAAATAATCTATCATATTAATTTCAAATTCAAATTTCAAAGGTACATTTTAGCATTAGCCAAGAGTTCATCAATTTAGCCTGACATAAGCACCTAGGGAAGGTTTACAATGCAAGTATGTCATAGATAAAGCATAAATTAGTATTCATATCTAATTACAGTAAGCCTAAATGGGCTTAATCATTGATGTGAATTAGTAACAATATTATTATTAAAAAATGGTAATTTAGCTAGGATGAGCAAACGTTCATAAGAAAATATAAAAAGATAAAAACTGAAGGTTAACATTTAATACTACTTCCTAATGGGGTGTGATCAATTGCTAACTTTGCTAACTCATCAACGCAGTGTATTAAAAATGTCAACACGATGATATTAAAATGCCAACACATAATTTTGTTGACATTCCAATATACTTCTTAAGTATATTAGCTAAAAAGTATTCTCTCTAGCAATACAGGGTTACTTAAAAATCCATATCTAACAAAACTACCAAGCAAGCATATCAACAACATACAAATTAGTTATATAATTTAAAGATTTTAGGAAGGAATTAATGCTACGAGAAAAGCCAAAGAGATGTTAGCAAGTAATAACTGAAGCCCACCTTTTCTTTCCGAATGAGCTTGCAACCTTCAAGAGGACCTGTGCCTGAGAAAACCTCCTGAAGAAGAGGTTCAGTAACTTGAGGGTGGATATTTCCAACATACCTACAGCACATCAGGTCATATATATATAGACATTAGATATGATAATCTGATATTACCCATGAAAGTAAATGCAGATAACCACTCTAGAGAAGGACTTGAGCTTTCATATGTGATTGAGCACCTAGTCTGCTAAGTGACACTGAGTAATAACTACAGTCTAGTATCATGTTTTACGGTACATAACTTCTTAGCTTCACTTTTTCAGTTGAAGAGAATATACAATGCACTTCCAGAAAAGATAGTGCTTCTTCAGTAATCAGTCGAGACCAAGTTATATTATAAGGTCCTTCTATCTAAGCTCGTGTGAGCTGTGAGTTTGTCCAGTTAACACAGTTTTTATTTTCATAATATACAAATATGTTGTTAGCTGTTAATGCATTAAAAAATGATAAAAAGAAATATTGATATGCACAAAAAAGAAGATATAAGAAATGTAACTAGATGTCTCTTGAGTCTCTATTTTGTAAGGCAATTTTTAGATGCATAATGTATATGTGCATAGACACACAACATATAAAATTCATAAATATACATACATTTATGGTTTTCTAATAAGAAGCTGGAGACGTCTCCAATCAATCCGATCAGGTTGATATGGGAATACAGTTAAGATATGGACCATTGGTCACTGTCAGTCAACAAAATATATGAGACTTAACGTTTTTAATTTTATAAACTAGTTTCAGTAAATTATGGTGCTTTTTTGTACTGATGGCATAGAATGATAGAATGTGATAGTGCTGCTAGTAAAGTTATAACTTGAATTAAATAATAAATGAAGCGCCTCAAACACAGTACCACATATGATCTTTTATTTCTCTCCAATAATCACAAAATTAAGCCACTCTATAAATTACAATGTCCAGAACATTAAATGGAAATTTTAATCACGAATTGAGTTAATAGCAATAAGTAAATTGTCATAAAGACTCACACACTGCGGCATGTGCTTGAGTCGAATCCAGGAGGCAAATTCCCACTCAGGATAGGTTCTATCTGCATATTAATTGAAACTTTAGTGATAAATCAAATTAAACATAAGTGAATGCCTTTGTTAGGGCGTTAATTGAATCCAAAGGTTCTGTTTAGTAGAGGCTTAGCCCCTTTCCTCATTAGATTATTTGCCCAATCCAATAACAAACTATTGCATCCATGCTCCCATGGGGACCAGAAGCAAGACAACAATGCAATGGTTCCACTACACCCAACATGCAAAGCGTTCTGTATTTGCCAAACATAAAGAAATGCAGGTCCAGGCTTAAGTGGTACCCCCGCCACAGACGAGAGAGAGAGAGAGAGAGAGAATTTTTTTATATGAATTTTTTATGTATGCAGAAGTTCGTGTACATTTTATTTAAGTTGTGATTTATAATCATAGTAAAGACTTGAGTATACTTCCTCCTTCTATACACTTACAAACTTGATTTGTCATCGGATTTTTTTTGCATTCCACCCCAACCCATACACTGAAAATCTTTCATCATGATTTGTTAAAAACCAATTTCGAATTCTAAATCTTTTTAGTACTAGTATCGTGCCAAAAGACAACACTTTCCTCAGATTTTAACCAAAACAAAGAAAAATACACATAGCACACATAGCATAACCAGGATACAATAAGTTATCCAACTCCCACAGTGATCAAATATGAGAATCATGAAGCACTCAGCTCATAGCAGTCGCAAGAACACCTATATCATCACCGACACCCCAACTAACAAACGAGAATAAAGAAATACATAAATTAGAAAGTAGAAAATAGAAACTACTTGATCAGATATCAAAATTTAGAATGCAATATCAGCCGAATAAGATAAATTTACTATCCATTGCATTTTCTGATTAGCAGCTACCCTACAGGTTCAGTCAAACTACAGCCCCAAAACATTTCATCAAAGCATTATACAAAGCTCCCACAATAGATTAAGAGAAAAAAACAATAAAAATTCCTGAACTTGATTATTAAAAAAACATAAATCAAAGCAAGAAAAGAAACTCTTTTCTAAACCGGAAACAGAGAATCAGCAAAAAGTGTTCAAAATTAAGAGGCATGGAGGAAAAAAAAGGTGAAAAGAAAAAGAAACCTGAGGAGGAGCGAGGAGACCCGGATGGTAAAGGGACTGCTGCATTAGCGCTAGCTGCTGCTGCTGCTTCAACCTTTGCTGCTGCATCCCTTCTAGTTTTTCGCCGTACAAACAGCAGAAAATTATATAGACGGAAGTAAAAAAACAAAGGAAAGTAAAAGGGAATAGAAAATCGGGGTAACCAGAAACGGAGGAAGAAAATAAAAAAGAATTAAAAAATGGAAGAAAAAAGTGTAGAAAAAAAAAAGAACCCTCGTAGAGAGCCCCAGGAAGAGTGAGATGCTGATGTGCGTGCAACTACTCTTTTCACTGCTGCTACGGCTCCGATTCCCTGCTGCTCTTCCTTATGCATCTCCCTGCAACTGCCTTTGCTTACCAATCACAAGTGTCCCAATTTTTTTCCATTATTATCATTCATTAATAAATGTGTTACTATTTGTTTTTCACTATTTTTTTTATAATGAAGCTAACATTTCAATATATTTATTTTACTTAAATTTTATTATAAAATTAATATATAAAAATATGACTCATTTTTCACTAACATTTTTCATTCAATTTTACTGCATTTTTTAAAATTAGTGTTTAGTCAAATTGGCCTTGTATTAATGTATCAAGGGAGTATATTATTTTCCTTTTTTTTATCCCATTTAGCATAGACTGCATAGTCTTATTGAATAGTATATTATTCAATCTTAATAACTAAAACTTAATTGTGACAATTTAAGCTAAGTGAGTAATTTTCAAAAATAAAACACTAGTACCAAGATGGTATTATGACACGTTCAACTAATATTTATTTGATATATGAAAATAAATTTATATCTAAGCTACGCTCACTTAATGGGATATTCAAGTTATATTAAGATGATATTATAACATAATACGTTCAATCAATATTTATTTAATATATGAAAATAAATTTAGACCTAAGCTAATCTCACCTAGTGGGACATTCACTTTTTTAAGAAAATGGGCTTATATAGGAATGTATTCAGATTCATACCCTAAATATATCAAAACACAAAACACTTGTCATCTAATACCCTAAATATATCAAAACATAAAACACTTGTCATCTAATAATGTAGCTCAGCTAATAATTTAGTTTTTTATTCTAATTAGTTTAATATAAAATCTAACAACGTAGCTCGACTTAAGAATGTAGTACTAGCTTTTTTGGTCTAATAAAAGTAGGACCTAGACTAACTTTTTTAACTCACTTTCCTTTATGTTTTTTCAAATTCGTGTAAGGTCAAAATGCTTAACCCTCTAATAATGCACTACTAGTCTAATAAAAATAAGACTCATATACTATCAACTTTTTTAACTCACTTCCCTTTATACTTTTTAAAATTGGTGTTAAATAAAAATGAAACACTATGTCAGGGAATTACTCACTTCCCTTTATACTTTTTAAAATTGGTGTTAAATAAAAATGAAACACTATGTCCGGGAAAGAATGGAAGTAGTATCAGAGATATTTACATTTACCCTTTCATTATTTTTATCTCTATACATAGAAGGCTTGTAACTTCGGGCACCTTTTTATGCACCCAAAATAAAGCGTGCTAACCACTCCATTCAATTAATTAGATAGGTCATAGAGGGATTTAACAAGGAAAAAATAACAGTAGTCGGTTTATAAATTGCAATCAGTCTAATAAATGTAGTGGGTGGATAATTATATTATAATGATATTAAGAAAGTTTACCTAGTATACAGTTCTAAATAACTCCGAAGTGCAATAAATAAAATAAAGATATAGTATAAAAAAATGATGATGAACATGTAATAAAACACAAACAGATTGGTAAATTGAAAAAATTGATCCATAATTACATGGTAGATGTGCCTCAAAAAAGAAAGATGAACCAAAATTCGTGAAAATGTATATATGCTACATCAAAAACATGAAAATTGTAGTCCTAGAGTGCTAGTTGCGCGGCGCCAATCCGAGCCAGGGCGTTGCCTTCCTTGGTGGGTAAGGCGCCTTTGCGGTGATCCTGTCTCGCCTCTTCTCCAAGAAGCTGGCCAATGAGTTTTTTCTAGCAATCGGTAAATCAAGAGACGGCTGAGCGGAGGCGGTGCTAGCTAGGGCTAAGATCTCCTGAGCTCTCTCCGCTGGAAACTCATTGTAGACCATGACCTTGCCGCCGTAGAATATCGTCATCGCTGCAGTCTCCACCTCCGCCGCTTTATTCTCAATCGCCGATAGAAAATTCATTGTCTCTGTAGATCAAATTTATCATCTCTGATCAGTAAACGAGAAATCTAATCAATCTAGCAACTAATTAAGCAGAAAAGGAAAGAAATTGAATGTACCTTTTATTTCGGGGGAAGGGGTAGGGGTTAAGCCAAGCGTGAGCTCGGCAAGGCTGCCATTCTTCTCCTTCAAATACTGCCTCAAAAGGCTGCAGGTCTGCGAGAAATTCGACCTGCCGCCGGAATCGACGGAAGCCATTTCTGTGAGACTGAAATGAGGGAAAGAATGTTGAGATGTGATGAGATTGGAATGGGGGAAAGAATGTTGAGATGTGGTGAGATTGAAATGGGGTCAAAGTGAGGTGATTTATAGTACTGCTCCATATAATTAAATTATGCAAGGGGAAAAGAGCACGAGGAATATGTGGCGTTTGTGCATAAAATAATGTTAAGGGAGGCGTGAATTGACACACGTGTTATTTGCGTTCCCTCAAAAAGCGGTGTATGTGCCGTGTTGCTTTACAACTTGGCGTTCGCCCTTTTGCTTTTACACTATTGAGATCATTCTCAGCTAGAGTCTGTGGCAGATTCAGCGACTTGAATTTTTTAATTTCGACCAATATTAATATATTTTTATAATCTATATCATTTTATGACTAAGAAATTTTATTATAGAAATAAATGAGTTACTATTTAGTGGACTACTACTATTATTATTTGGATATGGATAGTTTTCACTAAGTAAAATGGATCTTCTTAAAATTTTATATTATAAGATAATTTATTTTAATTTTTTGAAGTTTTTATTGTTTTAAAAACTAGTTTAGCCCCGCGTGATGAGTGGCTGACAACCTTTATAGCAATCAAATGAGTACAAAATTATGTAGTACTCCCTCCATCCACAAATAGTAAACTCACTTTGACTTAGCACAAATTTCAAAAATATATAATGGAAAGTGAATAAAAAAGATAGTGAAAGATGAGTCATACTTTTACAGGGATGTAATCAAATGCAAACTCTAAATACTGTACCAACTTAAATTATGATTTGGACCGTTAAAAAATGTCATCAGTTGACAAAATAACGACAACCAAAAATGTCAACACATTGTCAACGATTGACGTTGTGTTAACAATGTATTGATATCAAAATCTTAAAAATTTTACAATGTGTCGACACTGTATTGATGAGTTTGGAGTTTTTACAATACTTCCTCCATTTCTTCATAGTTGAGATGAAACTTTTCGGCACGGAGTTTTAGAAAAAAATGTTGGGTGTGTTAAATAAATAGATAAAAAAGTAAGAGAGAGGAAAAGGTAGAGAGAAATAAAGTAGACTAAAGTCCACTTTTGGTCCCCTACATTTGCTCTAAAATTCTTTTTGGTCCTTTACATTAAGTTTGTGATCTTTTGGTCCCAAACATATTGTTTTGGTCCAAAAAAATCCTTTTCAGTTAAAGTTAACGGTCAAAGCGGTTGACCAACTTAATAATTTAATTATAATCTAATTAACTTAATTAGCTTAATTATTATATAAATTAAAAGATAATTTGTTTTTCAAGAAATAGAGTATACGGATCCATTCACACCCACTTTCCCCAAATTCCCCAATTTTAACTTAGTAAAATTTCACCCTATTAAAAAAATCTCTACCATCGTCTTCCCCACATCGTCTTCTCCAGGGCGTCGAACATGGAGGGCTGGTTTAACTGTAGCGGTGGCGTTGAACCTCATCCTCCGCCGCGAAATCCTTCTCCTCCACCGCAAAATCGTTCTCCGCCGCGAAAGCCTCCTACTTCGAGATATCCTTCTGCTCTGCGAAATCCTTCTCCTCCGCCGCGAATTCCTTCTCCTCCACCGCGAAATTGTTCTCCGCCGCGAAAGCCTCCTCCGTCGAGATATCCTTCTGCTCTGCGAAATCCTCCTCCGCCGAGATATTGGCCTCCCTCGCCAAATCTTCTACAGCCGTTGAACACAGGTCAGTTCAATTGGTTAGGGTTCAATATTAGAATTTGATTTATTATACTACTGTAAATATAGTATTATCAAGTAAATTTGTGTAGCTTTTCTGAAACAAAACCTCTACTTAATTTCAATTCTTTATTTATTTCTTTGGAATTTACCAATATGATTTTTTTAGGAAAAATAAGAGTGGTGCACATGATGTTGTAAATTTTTTTGTTTGAATGAGTAGAAAGTAGTGTATAGTCCATGGAATGTTGGTTGATTTTATTGGATTTTTATGTGACAGGTCAAAAGGGACTAAGTTGTACATTGTACTTACATGTTTAGGACTACTTTGTACTCCCTCCGTCCCAATAAATATGAAACATTTGGTTTCCGGCACAGGATTTTATGCAAGTGTTGTTTTGTGAGTTAATGAAGAGAGAGTAAAGTAAGAGAGAGGGGGAAAAGTAGAGATAGTAATGTTTCCATTTTAGGAAACGTTTCATTTTTAGTGGGACAATCCAAAAAGGAAAACGTTGCATTTCTAATGGGACAGATGGAGTATATGTTTAATACTGTGTGGAACTAATTCATTGTATTATGTAGATGGCAAATTCACAACTCGGGTGCATTACAACGGTTTAGTTGAATGTATAAGCAATTGTGATCCGGATAAATGGTCCAAACTAGAAGTTGATGACGTGCTTGAAAAAAAAGGACTTGATACTACTTGGTTGGAGTATTATTTTGTAAAATCGCAGATGAATATGAATGAAGGGTTGGTGCGCCTTTTCGACAACCAATCTTCTATGGAGATGTCAGAAATAGGACTGAAAGAAGGAGTGGTTGATTTATATGTTGTGAATGAACTTGAACCAGCACATGATGGTGATGAAGTTGCAGAAGGTGCCGTGCTAGTGAGCCAGCTAACACAAGAGGAAGTTGCTGCTGTTGATATAGAAACTGAAGTGGAAGTCGAAGTGACTGATGGTGAAGAGGAAATTGAATTGGAAGTGAATGATGGTGAAGATGATATGGCTAGTGGTGACGAAGAACATGAAAAACAAGTGAAAGAGAAGAAGTCAGTTGCTACTACAAAGAAGAATACTAGTGAAAAACGTCCATTTGTAGATAGTGATTATGATCTAACTGATGATGATGAAGATGAAATAATGAAGAGTCAGGTGGAATCTTGGAAGAAGCTTGTAAGTGAGATGGAAACAAGGAAATGTGATGAAATTAAAGGCGATTCAAGTTCAAGTGAGAACCTTCCTAGCGATTCACCAAGTTCTGGGGAAGATTTAGAAGGTGACGATAGAGTGAAAACTCGAAGATACAATCCGGCGATTGATCTCAATGATGTCAAGTGGGAAATTGGTTTGCGATTTACTTCAAAGCAAGATTTCACCGAACTGATTCGCCATCAAGGAGTGAAGATGGGTAAAAAATTACGTTTTAAGAAAAATGATAATGCACGTTGCATCGCAATTTGCAAATCTGTGCTCCATGGTAAGAATAGGGTTGCATGTCCATGGTATGTTTCAATCAGAAATAGGAATACATATGGTTACTGGCAAGTTGCACGTCTTAGGGATAAACACATTTGTGGTGGATCTTCTTCAAACCATGGATGTGCTAATTCCAAATATCTTAGCAAAAAATATAAAGAAGACATTCGCATTTTTCCTGGGATGAGCATTGGGCAATTCATTGAGAAGGTGCATCAAGACATGAGAATCACAATCACTTCAGGAAAGGCGAAACGTGCTATCAAACATGCACGTTCTTTGATTGAAGCTGATTTGATACATCAATACAAAAGATTGCATGACTACAAAGCAGAATTGTTAAGGTCAAACCCGGGCAGTACTGTGGTGTTAGCTACCCAACCACTGGATGACGGAAATCAAAAATTCAAGGCTATCTATATAGCATATGAAGCATGTAAGACATCATTCAAACTTCATTGTAGACGCATTGTTGGACTTGATGGGTGTCATCTCAAGGGACAAGCAAAGGGTATTCTCTTGACAGCCACTGGTTTGGACCCAAATGACCAAATATTTCCCATTGCATTTGCCGTTGTACAGATTGAGAATACATATACATGGAGTTGGTTTGTGAGGCTTTTGGTAAAGGATTTGGAGATAATTGATTCCAGCAAGTGGACTTTTATCTCAGATAGACAAAAGGTATGACTGTTATTTATATTATGTTGTATAGTTGGTATATTTAAGATCATATTGATAAATATCCTAATTTTCTTTTCATAGGGACTTATCAATGCAATTAAGAATTGTTGTGAGCATGCGGAACACCGAATGTGTGTGTGGCATATGCACAACAACCTTAAAAAACAATTTCCTGGCAGCGAATTAAAAGATAAGGTTTGGGAGGCAGCAAGATCAAGTAACATTCACGGCTTCGAGAAAAAAATGGAACAAATTAAGAACATGAATGAGGGAGCATACAAGTGGTTGATTGAACACACCAACAAGAAGAATTGGAGTCGAGCTTTCTTTGAGTATCACGCGAAATGTGACATCCTCGTGAACAATATTTCTGAATGCTTAAATAGGGTGTTGCTATTTGCTCGAGAGAAGCCATTGTATGGGATGTTGGAGTGCATAAGAATGTACATGATGGATAGATTCACAACAAGAAGGAAGTTTGCTTCAAGGATACAAGACTGTTTTGGTCCGAAGATAAGGAAGAAAATTGAGAAACTAAAAGAGAAGACCGGCGAATGCATGGTGCGGGAGGCTGGAGATTGGATTTACCAAGTGAATACGAAGTGGAATGAACAATTTGTGGTTGACTTGAGGGATAGAACATGTAGTTGCAGGAGATGGATGCTCACAGGGATCCCGTGTAATCACGCAATTGCAGCCATAGAGACGGCATGTGAGACGGTGGATCAATTTGTGGATACTTGTTACTCAAAAGAAAGCTTTCGAAAGGTTTACCAACCTATTATTTATCTGGTTGAAGGTACAAAATCTCAGTTGTCCTCGACCAAAAACCACTCTTTAATCAAGTAAATATGTTGTGTTTTATGCCTTTGTAGGTCCTGACTTATGGCCTAAGACGACAAAGCCTGATGTCGTCCCACCTGAAATCATCAAACTTCCAGGTCGTCCAAAAGGAGCAAGGCAAAAAACATTTGAAGAACGAAGGGAGATAAACAACAAAAAGGCGAACACAAGAAAAGTTAAAATATGTGAGTTATCGAATGGAGTGCAGAAGATGTCTAGGAGTGGAATGATGTCTGACTACACATGTCGTAAAAAATGGACTTTAGTCAATAAAGCATAAGGTGAATAAAGTAGAGAGAATAATGTAAGAGAGAGTAAAGTAAGAAAGATAAAAAAGTTATCATATATGGAAATGACTCAACTATGAAGGAACATCCCAAAATGAAAAAATGACTCAACTATGAAGAAACGGAGGGAGTATATAAATTGACATTTTATCATTACCCTAGTTTTATATAGTACTCCATCCGTCTCACAAAAGATGTCACACTCGTGGGACGGCACGAAATTTTATAAGATTTTATTTTGTATGTTAAGTGGAAAAAGAAAATATAATATTTATATTAATGTGAGAGAAATTTCTTTTAAAAAAAGATAATGTGACATGAGACAAACTAAAAAGAAAAATGATAGTATAAGTTATATGGCACTCATTAAGCCAGCTCAGTAAGAGCAACTCCAAGGGGAGAAGGTAAATGAAAAGGGTATATCATGTTTATACCTTCTCAAAAAGTGTAATATACCTTCTCAAAAAGCAATCAACTCCAAGAATAAAAGGTATATTGAAAAGGTAAATAGGTATATTGTTGAGATTTTGCCGCTTCTCTCTCCCGCCAATCTCAAAATCAATTTTTTCTATTTTACCTTCTCTTCTATGGAGAGGTAAAGATACCTCCTCAATATGGGAAAAGGTATTTTACCTCCTCCCTTGGAGAGTGTTTTTCTATAAAAAAAAAAGGTAAATTTGGCGGTTATCATTATTTACCTTTTCATTTACCTCTTCCCTTGGAGTTGCTCTAACACAGGTGGATAATCTGTTTTAGTTATGCATCCCTACTCTGGTATCTAATTGGATTATTTTATTGAAATGGAGTATCAAACTAAGTCATCCATCGTCCAATGGACAACCAAGCCCAGCCCAGTTAGGCCCAACTAATCCAAACGTAGAAATATATTACGAATATGATGGCATCCTATCGCCTATCGGCCACACCTTTGTGTGGATAACAAGCCTAACCCATCTTCATCATCACCAACCATGGCTCTTGCCACCTCCGCCGCTGTATTTTCCGGCTTCTCCACCAGGTCACCGTTACATTACATTCTTCTTATTATTGAACTTCACCCTAACATGAAATAATCTTATGATATGACAGACCGAAAACCTCCCCATCTCTCCCCGGAAAGACAGCTACATTGCCGCCTACCCGGCTCAATGCGACTAAAGGCCCGTCCAGCGTCTGCCAGCCGCTTCCCCCCGACAGGCCAATCTGGTTCCCCGGCAGTTCTCCCCCCGAATGGCTCGACGGAAGGTGTATATTTATGTACACGTGTGACATTAATCTAACTGTTAGATCACAAGATCCAACGGACTGATCAGTGTTTTGTGTTTTGCTAGTTGTTATGGTTAAATCTGATCGAATTTTTCACTTTTACAGTCTTCCTGGAGATTTCGGGTTCGACCCGCTCGGGTTAGGATCCGACCCGGAGCTGCTGAAGTGGTTCGCGCAGGCGGAGCTGATGCACGCGCGGTGGGCGATGCTGGCCGTGGCCGGGATCCTGATCCCGGAGTGGCTGGAAGGGCTGGGATTCATCGAAAACTTCTCGTGGTACGACGCCGGCGAGAGGGAATACTTCGCCGACCCGACCACGTTGCTGGTGATGCAGCTGGCGCTCATGGGCTGGGCCGAGGGCCGCCGCTGGGCCGACATGCTCAACCCGGGCTGCGTCGATATTGAGCCCACCTTCCTCCACAAGACTAAGCCCAAGCCTGACGTCGGATACCCAGGCGGGCTGTGGTTTGACCCCTTGATGTGGGGCCGGGGCTCGCCCGAGCCGGTGATGGTGCTCAGGACTAAGGAGATCAAGAATGGGAGGCTTGCTATGCTTGCTTTTGTTGGCTTCTGCTTCCAAGCGATTTACACCGGTCAAGGCCCCATTGACAATTTGATGGCCCACCTCGCCGATCCCGGCCACTGCAACATTTTCTCGGTAACATCTTCTCCATCTGTCTCATAAAAAATGAAACGTTTCCTACAATAGAAACAACACCAACTTTACTTTTTAGTTTCTTTGTTTGACTTTACTCTCTATTCATTAACTCACAAAATAACACGGCATAAAATCTCATGTTTAAAATTAAATGTTTCATATTTATAGGGATAGAGGGAGTATATCTTACTACATGAACTTTTCAGTGATTTTTTTTATGTGTTTTTGACAGGCTTTCACCACACACTCATGAAAAGGGAAGATTGTGATTTTGGATTCGGATGATTAAATGTACAAGTGGAATCATCTAGGCAATATTGAAAAAGAATCTCATCTCCAATTGTTAGGATCAATTGGCATGTTTCAAAGTTAATTGTAAGTTTGTTACATAAAAGAGAAATAGTACTACTACATGTCTGTTGGTTCGTATCCTTTTAAATCAGCAGATGAATTGGTATAACAAAAGTTACCATTGGAATTCAAGCGTAGGCCAGCTCTTTCAAGATCAGTTAGAAATCGGCTCTGTGATGATTCATATTAATATTAATATAGATCTTCTTGGTCTATATAAATAGATGTAGCTTCTTTACTCAAATATTCGAGCATCCTTTCAATACAGTTTCTTGCTACATTTATCTCGATTGTTGAAGCCAAATTAAACTCACAAATTAACATGACATCCAGATATGAAACGGAGAAGTTCAGTGGTAAGAACGACTATGGGCATTAAAATCCGTGCCATCTCCAAAGTCCTTTTTTTATGGGACGAGAGGAAATATAAAAGTAAGACATGCATTCCATTAACTTTTTCTTCCTACTTTTCTTAACAAAGTCTAACAATTTTTTAAAATTTACACCGACTAAAATGGAACGTTTAATGTGACAGTACAATATCATATTTCTCCTCTTTCAAAGCACACCTTCTCTCTCTTTTTTATAGGTAAATGAATTTAAATTTAAAGGTGACTCCACGACCTTTAGCCTCAGACATTAACCTCTTTACCGCTTAGCCAATTCTCACACACTCAACTCATGCCTTCTCATCATATTGTTTAGCATCCACTTCCTCTCTCTGTGTGGGGTGGGGGCGGAAGCGCGGGCATTGTGGGGTCAAATGCCATGAAAGGGAATTTCCGGCAGCATTTCAGAACGGTGGTAGGGTCGGGCCGATCCCTCTTGACCTGACTCCACCCTTGTTCTGCACAGTGCCGGTGTAATATGTGGTTGTAGTTCAGGGACGGAACCAGAAACATTAAGAAGCCGATGCTGAAATTTAAAATAATAATAATAATTCATTTTTATAGATAATGTGCTTACAATTTTTATGAGATGCTAGATAGTAATAAACAAAAATTTCAATAAATCTCAATTTTGAAAATGAAATACTACTCCAGTACAAATTATAAATCACTACATTTCTTTCTATTCCCAAAAGTAGAATTAATTAAAAAATCACAAATCAGTATCGTGATTATAAAAATTCAATCCTAAATTGAATAAATAAATAAATATTCAGCCTTAATTTACTTTACCTAAATAATTGATTGTTTAATTAAAGGGGAAAGCAACATTTATGTAGTTATATTTAATAAAATTTGGATTGTTAAATAAAATGGAGAGTATAATAGAAAATGGTGACCGGTGAATAGAATAAAATAGTAGGAAAATTTGTAGGATTGATAATGTTGTAGCTAGCTGTCTATATACGATTTGACATCTTCTAGGCTATAGCTTTACTAGTATTTTTTTTTTAAGTAGGTTTTCACATCTCCCACTAAAACCTCTCCATTTCTCTTCTTCTTCATTGTGTATTTCCATTTCAATTATCTCACAGACACACACACACACTTCATGGACAACCATGGTGGAATACTGGTTTGGTGCTGGCCAAGCCCTGCTGAAACGGCGGCTTGACCTATGCTAGGTCCATCCTTGTTATAGTTAATGTGCAATTTTAGAGTGTCATTAGTAGGTTGGCTAATTATGACACTAGTCATTAATTTTCTAGCATGTGTTTTCATTTCTTAGTTGTATATTCCATCTTTATTAGTAGAGATGAAGAGCCTTTTGTAAGATTTAAATCTATCCAGGAATAAGTTTCTCCATGCAAAACTTATCTCCATAACAACTCCTAAGACCATCTCCAAGGATATACTAAAACCTAAATGCGATAGGTAATTAGCTTCAATAGTACTCAAAAACCAATTTCATTTTTTTTTTGAGAAAAATACCTATCTTTGGATTTACATTGCACCAAAACCTAAAAGTTTTTCAAATTTTATGAGTAATAAAGGCATAATGTAAAGAATATTCTTTTAAGTTTGAGTTTAGTGTAAATGGTTAGAGTAAAATCATATTTGAAGTGACATTTATAATAAAATGGGTTTAAATTTAGTATAAATGCATGGTTGGAGATGCTCTAAAACAAAAACTAAAACCATTATCTCAAACAAAAACAAAGAGAAATTCTAATGTCAACGATCCAACGGTGGCAAGGAATGCGATGAATATAATAAGATACTAATCTGCAATCTACCTAAATAATACTCCCTCCGTCCACGAATAAGAGTCCCGTTTTTCCATTTTAGTCCGTCCGTGAATAAGAGTCCCGGTTCACTTTTACCATAAATGGTAATAGGGTCTCACCTTCCACTAACTCATTCCACTCACATTTCATTTAAAACTAATATATACAAGTGGGACCTCTATTCCATTAATTTTTTTCCATCCACTTTTCTTAACATTTCTTAAAACCCGTGCTGCCCATGAATGAGACTCCTAATGGTGGACGGATGGAGTATAGAGTAATATAAATTTTAATATTTAACATTTATTACTCTTTCCTTTTTGGCCTAGAAACCAACAAACATTATCTTATTCAAACTTTATCTAATTTCACCTAGAAAGGGACTGAACCAATAAAGTGTAGTAAATTGAGGTAGCTACTGGGAAATTAATGAGTTACTCGAAAGCAACAGTGAAGAAAGTCGTATAAATACAAGTAAAATGAATAGATTGTTAGATATGGCATTATCAAGAATTCTTGTAGTTTGTGCGGTGGCAATTGCTATCCAATTAGTACTAATATTTTCTTCATCCTCATCTTATCCTGGTTTTCTTGAAAACCAGCCTTCTTCATCTCGTTTACCAGCTCCATCAAACGCCAAATTACAGGTTCCTAAATACTAATAATGATTTTTATAATGTATAGCAAAATTGTTTGGCTTGATTAATTACACGTTAAAACTGCTAAACAGGGTGTTGAGAAGCTAGGAGAAGGGGTTGTGAAGCAGCCGGAAGACGTGGCCGTCGACGAAAACGGAGTTTTGTATACGGTGACGAGGGATGGGAGCGTGATGAAGATGCACAGAAACGGAACGTGGGAGAATTGGTGGCATATCGATAGCACTGGTTTGTTAGGGATTACTACTACACAAACTGGCCATCTTATAGTTTGCGATGCTTTTCAGGTAATCTAATCGTTTTTCTGGTCCACAAAAAATAGTTAGAGAAATTGGTAATGTAAGAGAAAAGCAAAAAATTAGATAAAATAAAAGAATTAGTCCACAAAAAATAGTTAGAGAAATTAGTAATGTAACATAAAAGCAAAAAATTAGATAAAATAAAAGAATTAGGGAGAAAAAATAGGTAAAATATAATGGAGAAGAGCAAAATTGAAAGAAATTTTTTATTTTTAAAAATGAGACCATTTTTTTTTGTAAATAGCCCAAAATGTCAAAATCAGACTATTTTCCGTAGATCCAGCGAATACAAAATAAGAAAAAATTAATACTATTTTATGTACCCAAAGTTAAACACCTATAAAAAATAATACTACTAAGTTTCAGTATATTTTTTAAGTGTTTTAATATTTATATTCTTGAAAAAGAATGAAAGTTGGGGATAAAAAAAATACTACTCCTATATTATTCTTTTTATTTTTACTTAAATGATATTGTGACCTTTCATATGTGATATGTTGAGGTGAGTTTTATCAAAACAATTTATATAGTAATAAGCTACAAATTTGGGACAAATGATAGTTTAATTTCTTTGGGATGTTGCTCATATCCGAAATAAGAGGTTATAGATATTTGGGTTGGGCCCAATATCCAGCTGACTTTGATGCATGTTTTTGGGAATAAGGTGTAAAATTTGTGACTGGTACGTCGACATAGTAATAAATGTTTTGGTTAATTGATGATATATAGGGATTGCTTAAGGTTGGTGAAGAAGGTGTTGAGCTTCTTACATCCCACATTGATGGTGCCAAAATAAGGTGAGACTATATATCGTGGTAATTGGTAAGCAATATTAGATATACTATATGATTCAAAACTCGAAGAAAATTCGCGTTTTAGAAGTCTGGAAAAAAACAAACTAATGAAATCCTTGGCTTTCCACAAGATTTGTAGATGATGTGATCGGATCGTTGGACGATACGTTCTACTTCAGCGACGCGAGCACAAAATTTGACTTTAGCAGTTGGCAACTCGATCTATTGGAGACGGAGCCTCATGGCCGTGTACTCAAATACAACTCTTCAACAAACACGACGTCGCTTGTTCTTGACGGCCTTGCGTTTGCTAATGGCGTCGCGCTATCTACAGACCAAGATTACTTGGTCGTGTGCGAAACATGGAAGTAAGTAAACTGTAGTGGAGGTGTTTCTTTTCGGCATGCGATTTAAGAAAAACTGTGATAAGTGAGTTAAGTAAAGGAAGAATAAAGTAGGAAATGAAAAAAGTAGAAAGACGAAGAGAGAATAAAGTAAGAAAAAGTAAAATAAGTGAGAAGGAATATGTTGACTTTTACAAGAAAGGAAAATGAGTCCACTATTCTGGAATGTACAAAATGACAAAATGCCTCTACTACTATAGAAACAGAGGGAATATTATTTAGAGGGGTGCAAGTTCACCACCTCAGAATATGGCATTTGGTCTTACAAATGTTTTACAAAATGTTTCAATGATGTGATTTCCATGTAATTCGAGCAGATATAGATGTCTGAAACATTGGCTTGAAGGAGACAAAAAGGGGCAAACAGAGATTTTCATTGATAAACTTCCAGGAAGGCCAGATAACATAAATCTTGCTCCAGATGGATCGTTTTGGATCGCTTTGCTAGAGGTTTATATCTAACTACTTATAACTTAGTTTTTCTTCTTTTGACCTTATTATTTACTACTCTCTCCGTTCCATATTAATATAGTCATTTTTCTATTTTGTGAAATTCCAAATTAATTGAGTCATTTCTATTTTTTGTCAAAAAGTACTTTCCTCTTTTACTTTATTCTCTCTTCATCTCTCTTACTTTACTCTCTCTTACTTTTTTCACCATCCATTTAACACACTATTCTTAAACTCCCTGCGTAAAAGAAATACTTCAATTAACAAGGAACAAGGAGGGAGTAGTATATTAGTATGAGATATAATCAGTTGATAACTATCTTATATTGATAACTGAATAATTATGTCAACAACCTACATTATAGATGTCAACACGAAGATATTTATATATCAACTACATTTAGTTATGTCAACTACATTTAGTTATGTCAACTACATTTAGTTGACATACAAATGTATACATGTCAACAGAAGATTATGTCAACTACATTTAGTTGACATACAAATGTAGGTTATTGATATAATTGTCAGTTATCAATTTAAGATAGTTGTCGACCTAACAAGATCCATCTTCGTATTACATTAACTTTTCCAAATATCCTATTTTTGTATTGTAGAGTGATCCTATGTGGCCAAAAATGGTGTACAACTTGCCCGGATTGAAATATTTAACAGGGGCATTTCCGGAATTTTATAGCAAATACGTGACGAATGTAGTTGAGCAAGCAATGGTGGTGAATGTAGGAAGTGATGGGAAGATGGTGAGAGGTTTGGATGATCCAACAGGAAAGGTGATGAGGTTTGTAACTTCTGCGGTGGAGTTTGAGGGGCATTTGTACTTTGGCAGTCTTTATAATGACTTTGTAGGAAAATTATCCCTCGATGACTAGTTCGATTCTCTATTGAAAATTTGCTACGTTTACACTCTTATTTTTACATTGTTCATAAATAAAAAAAATGGGATGTTGTTTGAGATTATATATATAATATATTGAGGATGTATTATATTTATATGGTCATTTATGTTGTTCAGATATCAATAAATAAATTCAACATAGAATGTTGTTTGGAATTATTATATCGCAATTATTTTACAATGTCGATAGAATGTTAGTAATGTCAATGGATGTTTAAAAAAATAGTTCAACTTTCAAACGTAATCATGAAATGAAACAGTACTTTTGGGCTATTGTATCAATATCTCGTATATGAGCAAAATTATGTTAATAGAAGTGAGAAAGGATCACACACTCTACTAACTCGTTCCGATCAAACCAGTTGAACTATAAACTAATAGCTTTGTTGGTTCACTTTGCGGTCACACTAGTTGAACCGTGAACTGAAACAGTACTTTTGTGCTATTGTACCAATACTTTGTTATAAATATGTTTGCTCCTATATAAGCAAAATTATGTTAATAAAATTAAGAAAGGACCACACATTCTACTAACTCACACCGAACAACGTCTACTAACTCATTTCAGTCAGGCCAGTTAAACTGTGAACCAATAGCTTTGCCACTTCAGTTTGATATTTTTTAAGTTGACCAAAATTTAACCAAACTTTATGTTTTTTTTTTAATATTTGAGCTAAAAAAGTTGCCTCCATTTAAATTTGAATAAAGAATGGCTTCACTTTGCTTTTTTTTGGTAACAGTTACATCAAGTGTAAATCATACGTAGAGCCCGGAATACTCATCACCCAATATTTAACTTATAAAATTATAATATAATGTTTTGTAACAGCAGCTGAAACATCTATAGAGAAGAGATATACAAGTTTGTGGGTTATGTACTTTTGTTTCCGAACTCTCATCATTCTTCTCCACCGCAGCACGCACTGCAGCAGCTGTAGCAGCCTAAACATGCCAAGGCACTGATGAGCTGAGTGAAGACGATGCCGCACTGATCATTCATCCGCGAGCATACTTGGATGCAGCACATGCAGCAGCAGTGCCTCCAGCACCTACCGCAACACCCACAACCTGACTTTGCAAATACTTCTGCAGCTTCGAGCTCATCAGGGTCCCCATACCCTGACGGGATGTTCTCCCCTGTCGCGCTCAGGCTGCCATACCCAAGCCCGATGTTGTGCATTGTGGAGATCACTTTTGGCTTTGGCTCTTCCTTGTGATGTGCGTCCCCTTTTCTGGATGACTGCAACCCATATTTGTATTGCGAGAAAGTAATTATCTTAGAAATGCGTATGACTAGATAATTTACGATGAATTCGACAAAGGGCAAAGGTGAACAAGATTCACTGAAAGTTTTTTTTTTAACATGGACTACTTACTTTCGAATTGAAGACTGAATATATTTACCTTTTTGGTATCTGCATTTGCTTTCCCTCTTTGTGTCTCAACCAAAACCATGTTCGTGTACTCAGAGACGACGGTATTCAGCTCACTCATTTGTGCTATCTGTCAAAGATGAAAAACAGCCATCAATATTTAGTGAACTGGGGTGAATGGAAGATTAATTTAGACAACCTTCTTCTCAAGCTCCTGATTTTTTGAAAACCATGCCTGAGCTGTGAGTATTTCGATCTGATGCTTGGCTACCATCTGCCAGAAAATTGCAGGTAAATATGTAATTAGAAAATTTGGATCTGTCAATGGAAGAAACTAAGAGCTCAAAACACTATATAAGAAAATTAACCAATTGATAAGATGTTGTCAATGTCATGAGTGGAAACTAATTCCGTTCTAAGTATTAGTCTGAAGGTATATAGAATCACATTTAATTATCTCTAGAATGCACTGGAAGAAATAACATTACTCCCTTCATCCCACGCTAGCAGTCCCAGTTAAGTTGTGCGCGGGTTTTAAGAAATGTAAAGGAAAGTTGGTTGAAAAAAATAGTGGAATGCGGGTCCCATTTTTAGTGAAAGTTAGTACTATTTATGGAAGATTCTAACTGCCACTCCTAATGTGGGACAAACTAAATGGAAAACCGGGACTGCTAAAGTGGGACGGAGGGAGTCTTGTTTAAGAGATGGGTCATTATTATGATGACTGAAAAGGGCAAGAAACCACATCATTACAGAAACAGAGATGCGACCTTATATGCTAACAATCTCTAACAAAAAACCAGTAAATATAGAATGGTATATATACAGTTGAGAACATATGCTTGTCCAATCTACACGTTAAAGTTGATCAGCCTTCAAGACATTTAAGTTTGTAGGGAAATAGTAATCATTAAACTAGCACAAATAAATTGGGATTAACAAGGATACAGAATCTTAGATTAAAATGCTTTATAATATGGAACTGATGCACATTTTAGAAAATTATACGCATCGTAAATCATAAATGCAGTAGTAATTATCACCTTTGATATCGGTATCTCCTTTGCCTCTTCCACATTCAGGTCTAGAGTAAAACCGGACATATCTCCAAGGCGACCATTGAGTTTAAGGGTCTTAGGGAATGTTCCCCGGTATCTGCCTGACACAACAAAGGGGCTTTCAGAGGAAAGGTCCGGAATTTGGCAAGGAAACACCTAACATAAAAGTAGTGCTTTGTTAAAAATGTCTTTACTTGAAACTGCATAAGCAATACAAATAGGACGTAGTAGTCAAAATTATAATGTTGTACAAAATATATAATAATGCATCTGGAGGTCAAAACGATACCTCAAGATCATCAAGTCCATCTAAATTCTGGAAAGTAATATCTGCCAGAAAAATGGATGATGCTCTAGCAAAAA
Organism: Salvia hispanica; assembly: GCF_023119035.1. Lineage (NCBI taxonomy): Eukaryota > Viridiplantae > Streptophyta > Magnoliopsida > Lamiales > Lamiaceae > Salvia > Salvia hispanica. The sequence goes on from NC_062969.1 coordinate 18,507,453, forward strand.
GACCTTCCAGTCGAGACTCAATAGATTCTGCCAAATCATAGAAGTAATATGGAAAGTAATTACATGTGTTGCAAGTTAATAGAAACAATAAAAGAAGTAAGATCGGTTGAAAAAGGATGCTCATGCATTATCAAAAGGTTAAAATATCAAAAGGACACGCTCATGCATTATCAACTAAGAATGACAGAGGCTTAGTGAAACTTTAACTAAACAACATTACAAGAAAATTTTCATAATAAATGGAAAATCAACTAAAATAACTACTTGAAGAGAAAAGACGACTTGGGTGTTTCAAGCATAATATTTCCTTATACCTGATTATTATACGAGGGAAATGAATAAAGGTAGAAAAACTTACCCACATCACTAGCAGCATCATGATGCCCATGACTAGTCATTGCAAGCTGCCGAAGAAAATAATGATTGCAAAATTTCCCTAAAATTCCAAAACAGTTGTCTAGGTATCAGCTAAAGAAGTTTGAGCAAAAATGAAAGGTTATATGACACCACTAGAAGCAAACAATTTCTAAAACTATTCGATTTAGTATCTGAATGCTAAAAAGGCTAGAACGAAATCATATTAAGGACAAGTACAGAAGAAATAATGAACTTTTGAAGGGGCACCGGTTTTAATGCAAATTTGGTGAAGGAAAAAAAATGGTTTTTAGTGGAGAATTGGTCCCACCTCAATAAAGAGGAAAAAGTGTTAGAAAGTTCATAATTTTAATGGACGGACTAAAAAGGAAATAATTCATAATTTTAAGGGATAGAGGGAGTAGTTTATACATTCCCAAGAGCTAAGGTTTCGCCAAAGTACTTTCAATTGTCGTGTTAAATTTCACTTATTGAAATTTATTAATTTTAATGAACTAACACCTTTTCAATCATAGGCAAACTGACAGGTTTCTTGCATTGTGGGAAAAAAATAATGATGCAACTACAGCATCTAATGTCCTCCAGAGAAGCTGGTCATATAGCTAACGAAACAAGTCAAGGTGTGGAAAGCTCTTATGTAAAACTAATGTGTGGAACTACTGGCATGTAAAAGATCTGTAAATTCTTAGCAGCAAGCAACTGGAAAGTAACATACTGCTTCCTTTCGAAGACCACATACATCAATAAATTGGTCCGAACAGAAATTTAGATTGTCCAACCATGAACTCACATTCTACCTCCCTACAGATCGACCCCTTGTATCAATACAAAATTTTAATAAGTTTTACTTTTAATAATTTAGGTTGATTTTCCTCGATCACCAGTCCCATAAGATATCCAAGATATATCTAATTTGAAATGTTAGTACATAAAATGCATACCTATGCCCAGCGTGTATATTCTTGGAGAAATATTTTTGTAGTTTGTTAGCTGATTTCTCACAGTGCCGCAAATATTTATCTCATCTTCAACAGCCCCATCAGTAATAAGAAAAATTACAGGAATTGAGTCGGAATTATCTAATAATATCTTGATGGCCTGAAAGTAAAAGGAGTTACCACATTAGAGGTGTCACATAACAACATAAAGAGCATTATAGAATGAAAGAAGGTAAAGTAACATAAAGATGTTTAGTAATGAAGAATACTTCAATTTAACAGCATCAAGTTCTGTAAAACAGCAATGCTTTGCTATTCATTATCCACATATAAATTATACCACAATTTAGCACTTATTCTTACTGAAGATTAACTTCCATTATTGTAAAATTTGACCCCATAGCCCAACCCCTAGTAGTGGCTCCATATCTGATTAGCAAGGCACATAGATATCATACAAATATTCACATTTCACATCAAGGTCTTAGAAGATTAAAAAAATACCTGATTTAGCGGAAGCAGAATGTTTGTGCCACCACTTGCCACAAAATTCGAATTAACCCATTTATTGGCATTTTCAATATTTTCCACAGTTGCTGGCTCCAAAGTCGAGGAGAACATGCAAGTTTCATCATTGAATGCTATCACATTAAACAAATCTTTGGGACCAAGTCTCGCAAGTCCAGAAAATAGGGCACTTTTTGTATCTTCGAGGGGTTGACCTCTCATGCTCCAACTGATGTCAACAATAAACACTACTTCCTTCCTGAAAACCTATAAAACTCAAATGGAGGTTGTCTAGAGTTAGTCGCAAAGCAGAAGATGAACTCTGAATGTTTATGCAATAGCATTAAAAAAGGTGATTACAAGTTACGCTAGCATTATAGCAAATTAAAAAAAAATAGCTGAAAACTGGATGTTGGCTAGTGTTAATCCCAAAGCAGAAGACGAACTTTGAATGTTATACAGTAGCAATAAACAAGAGAATGTGGATAAAATATGAGAATCTGAAAAATAAAAAGCATTCAGTCTAAAAAATCTAAAATGCTTTCATTCTCAATAAAATTTATACCAGCAATATCAATAAAAAGGTATTTTTTGTAGGATATCAGGACTGGATAATAAATCACCTTTCCACTCTCCTTCTTTCCTGGGTAAAGGTAGCAATAGAACATATCTCTACGATCCACATCACCAACCAATGGTGGATTCAAGAGTACAGAACCAAAAGTATGACTTTTAGATACCTGAAAAACATTAGTTAGAACATTAAATGAATCTATTCGGGCGCATATCAAAGTGTCTTATCTTACAAAAACAGTTTGTGACAAGAATTTGAGCTTTTTCTTTCATATTTTCCTTCAAGGACAATATAATACACCGAATAGTAGAGTTTATAGCTTATAGAAAAATCATGAGCTAGAATTCTTACTGTGTATGAAAATATAAAATCATTGCTTGACCATGAAAGAACTTCGGAGTCATAGAGGAAACTAAACTTTCCTTCCTGTCTTCGCCGCTCCTAAAATGTTACAAATCGAAACGATAAAAGTAAAAGCTTGGTAAAATCAAATCTTAATGAACGATTTTTCCACGATTACCAAGAGAACCTGAAAAGCCATGGTACCTTTAAAGGATGACTAGTTGTTTTGCACACGATCTCTGTTTCAGGACCAGCATTAACATTCAATTCTATCTTCTCCCGTTTCGATATCTTCTTTGCAGCAGGAGTTACATACTCAGGGAAACTAAAAGGAATCCTCAAGGTGAATTGTCCATCATGATACAATAATTTCTGAGACCATCTCATTTTAACTGATATATTGGTTCCACCATCAACCTGAATAGATAAATGACATAAATCTCAGATAAATAACATATATTCACACAGAAATGGCATAAGAATCAAAGAAAGGAAGTGAACACTTGCCTGGGGGACTGTGAGAGTGAATATATGGGCTTTCAAGAAGCCTCCGCCTTCAGTTTTTACAACATTTTCCGAAGCTTTATCGCTGTCCATGGAAATAAATTCGGTGCCATACGATTTCCTTGGTACCTCAACTTCCACACCTAGAATTGAACCCTGTTAGCCAAAAATAATATCCCTCTTAAGAACCAACAAAAGATGAAACTCATCCAGACGTAAGAATGAAGATGCATAAATACAATTCAATTCCATTTCCACAAGTTAAGCATAAAATCATGAATGGTGATGTCAAATCATAGGCAAAAACATGAAAACATTTACAGGCAATGTGAAATTGAAAATTGAAATTGAAAAATGGAGAGTTGTAATGAATGACCTGTTCGCCCATTGGAACCGCGATGCGGCAATCGCAGCTGCGGCTGCCCATGACGCAGTGGACGCGCCAGGTGGCGGAGAGCGTGACGAAGGCCGTGTTCAGGTAGCAATCGGCCTCGAGCAAAACCCCGTTGAGCTGGAGCGGTATGAGGGCGGGGGGATCGCACCGGCCGTGGACGTGCGGCTGGTAGCTGGGCATGTCGGGGTTGTCGACGACGGCAGGGTCGCAGATGACGGCGTAGAGCATTGGGGAATTAGGGAGGTAGGAGCAGCCGGCAGCTCTCTCCATGGCCGTGTGGGGCTTGGGCGGCGCGACCGCCCTGTCCTTGCCGAAGTAGATCCTCTTGGAGAGGCGCAGCCCATCCTCCACCGCGGCCTCGAAATCCGCCGCCATAAAAGCGGGAGTTTTCTCTGGGGGAAATTCCGACGATTGAAAGTTGCGATTCGACCGTTGAGCTGAATTATCCTTTCCTTGGAAGACTGTAGCCGGCTATCTAGGTCTTCTCGTTTTTATTATACTCCTCTACCAAAGGCCGTTGGAGGCGTGGACCCCACGCCGCGATCTCATGCATCTGCTTAACTTGTTTGTTACACTTGGAAGTTTGGGGTCATTTTCGTCCGCACTGTACAACCTGTCTTGTACAAGAAATCCGTTGCCAAGCCAAACCATTGGTCATACCCGCCTTTGCATATCCAATACATACGGACCAACGCTCAAATATTGGAGAATTCAAGGCATGCCGGCTTTCCCCTATTTCAAGACAATTTTCCGCATTTTTCTACTACTACTATCATTTTTTTATAGCTAAAAGTACATAAATTCATTCGATAATATTCTTAACTGGAGCTCAACCAGTTTTATTTGAGCTATACTTTCTCATCATACAAAAAAGTTTGAAACCCCAGTCCTAAAGGCCCCACACATCCCAGTCCGACAGTATTGTGACGGGTGTTAAATTAGGGTACACAGTAACCCGCTAAAGGGAATGACCTAATCCACTGCCTGCTATACTTTCTCCATTCGCCATTAGTAGTCTCAGTTCTTGGCAGATTCTAATAAATGTTAAGAAAAATTAATGTAAAAAAGTTAGTTAAACATGAGTTTCACTAATATATATTAGCAATATTATTTTGAATTGTTTGTGAATTACTACTTTTGTCCTTTAAAAATAATTTTTTTTGAAACAACACCGATTGTAATCCATAATCGGTAAAGTAAAAAAATAATCCATGGTAGGGACGAGATTTTGTATGATTACAATGGTAAGCGTATGGTTACCATGATCGAAGGACGGGATTGTGGATGAATGTGAATTTCCCCGTTCCTGGTTCAAATGGGTAGGTCTCACTTTTGATAGCGAGCAATCTCCATATCTCCACTTCATAATCTGACTCAAAACAGTTAAGTAATTCACAAAGTTAATCCATGGTTAGTGTATGATTACCATTGTCGAGCCAGAAGTGGATACTCTCGAAGAGGGGGTGTGCCTATCCTTGATGAACTTTAAGGTGTTAAGGAACTCCAATGTATATTTGGAGTAAGATTGCCACTTCACCCTAAACATGTTCAAAAGGCCTTCATCTCCATCTACGCTACAAAGTGCCTAAAAATCCTCAGTGATCACAAAATAGCCATGGATGGCATGGTTTGATGTCTAGGTAGCCACTTCCATGTTGCTTTGTCCTCATCCATTGTTAGGGGGATTCCATAGTTGCTAGCCTTTTCTTCTTTTCTTAGGGAAGTGATGTTCCTACAAATTCAAAGTGTGAGAATAGAATGAAGAACTAAACTAGGCAGGCATAAAACAATTAAACACCACATGACAATCCCCGAAAAACTTATACCATTCCTAAGGCCTAACATATGAAATATACAATAATATCATATTATTGTATCTAGTGGTTGAAATAATGTCAAGTAGATTATATTTTAAATATAAACAAATTATAAAATAAACTTAAAGGGTATTAATGTCAATTCTTATATATGGTAGTTAAAATTAATCACTTTCTCTCTCCTTAAAATCATCTTAAAATTTTAAATTTACGTAACTCACTCAATTTTTATTATTTTTTCGTAAACAATATATCAAAAGATTAAAACTTTAATTTAAAATATAATCCACTTCTCATTATTTCAAACACTAGATCTCCTAATCTAATGGTTAAGATTTGGTCTTAATTTGAGATTGTTAATTAGTTAGCAATTGATCACCACCGTTCAGAATACTATGAACATGATTATACATATCAACAATGAAATTTAAGGTTCATCCCTTAAAAATAGAAACTTTCTATGTTTGGAAAGTTTTCATTTCTAATGAGGTAAGACTCATTCTCCACTAACTATATTTCAATTACTTTTTCTTTCTAATACTTCGATCACTTCAAGAAAGTTAAGCTAAAGACATAAAACGAGTGCTTGTTGACGGGACACCCAACAATATTATCTTTGTTTTCCTTTTATAGCTTCAATTTAATTTTGTTTTGTTCCGATTGAGATTGCACAGGGCTACTAGACCAGCCAGCGGTCCATTGAGAACTCTCTGGGAATGAAGGGTTGGGTGGGAAGGAAAATCTAGGTTTAGGGTCCGATTCATTCCATGAGTTATATAAAATTAATTAATTTTAATGGTAATAAGGGTGTAATTAGATACACTCTCCGTCCACGTCCACAAAATGTTATCCAAGTTTGACTTGACACGGTTTTTAAGAAATGAGAAGAAAAATGTGTGGAAAAAGTTAGTGAAATGTTATATATGGTTTTTATAATAGGGTGTGAGTGTAATGAGTAAGTTGAAAGTGGGGTCCATTTACTAGAAATGAAAAAGAAAAAAAAAAAGTGGACAACATTTCACGGACGGACTAAAATGGCAAAACTGGACAATATTTCGCGGACAGAGGGAGTATTTAATTAGACAACCTAAATTAATGAATAAAATTCCTGAATTTTTCGATAAAAGGAAATGCATCATATTAGTTGGGACAATCCAAAATAGAATACGAATCACTTGAGATGGAATAAACGAAGTATATTTGTTTCTAGAACTTGCTCCAAGTCTGCATTAATCTACACAGATTAATTAGAGATAAGATGAAGTTAGCCCATCCTTTTATATCTACCTTTGTATTTGAAAATATGAGCTTGCTAAAATAAATGTCATTAGCTAGTGAGTTTTTAAGTTTTTTTATTGGAAACTAAATGATGGGAATAGTTTGTTTACACTCGTGAGATAAATAGAAATTTTATGAAAAAGAGTTGGAGGATAAAGTCAAAAATAATAAAAAGTATGGAAAATATGTGTGCATAAAAAAATGATACATGGGAAAAACTGAAGAAATATTAAAAAGAAAAAAAATCCAAGAAAGTTGGAAAAGTTGAAAAAATTAAGACAAAGTTTAGTATTCTCTCGAGAAAGTGTTACATTTTGTCATTTCAGGATATCCGCACCCTAAAGTCTCATTTACTTTTTCAATTTTAGGTAAGTGGATCTGCTCCATTCAATTAAACCATCATACCCACATTTTATTATAAAATTAATATATAAAAATTGAATTCATAAATTATTAACTCATTTCTTCACTTTACTTTATAAAATTAAATAATTTTTAAAATTCATGCCAAGTTAAAATGAGACCGTGAATAGTGACAACGGACAAGGAGGAGTATATTTTAAGAACTAAAGTGTTGGAACAGTGACAAATGAAAAAGTAGATGTTTGTTATTCTATTGCTTTACTTTGGGAATTTAGTCACTTTTTAGTAAAATTTTCCTCACACGCAAGTTTCAATAAAAGTAAGAAATAAAAAACTAATTCAATTTTGGAATTAACACCATCGTTTTAACACAACATCACATGTTGTGCACCACCCAACTGTCCATGCCCCAACAAAATGGAACATGTAGTTGAGAAAGTAGCGATGATGAATAAGATTAATAAGTTGTTTTCCAACTATTCACATCTCTCCCGAGACCAAGGCGCTCCTCTGCCGCCTAAAGATCCTCTTCAAGATCTTGAAATGGAGAATCACTCAACAATGCAGAAGGTAATTAAGCACTTAGGAATTTAAAATAAAATTATTTGATGCATGAATGTGAAGAATATCCTAGTCACTCTTGTAAAAAAGTTGAAACCCTAACCCCAAGTGCCTCTCACATCTCGGCTCGATCGTATTGTGATGGGTATTCAATTAGAGTACACAGTGGGGCCCACTAAGAGGAAGGACGGCCAGAAGTCCATCTCCCAAGCCTCTCACTTGCGACTAAGGTATTGCAACTACACGGCAATAGTGTGGGGAAAAAAAATAAAAGAAGACCCTATTCACATTTACAGATATTGAGGGGGAGGTGCGATCCTTTATTAACTTTCTTAAATTGCTAACTCTATTAACTTATTAATGTAGTGTATTAAAAATGTCAACACGATGACATTGAAATGTCAACATAAACTTAATTGATATTTTAATACATTGTGTTGACATTGATATTTAAAATATCAACATAGTATATTAAAATGTCAACACAAATTTATGTTGACATTTGAATGTAATCGTATTGACATTTTTAATACACTGCGTTGATGAGTTAGAAAGTTGACAATTTAAGAAATGTTAGCATTATAACACACATCGATTGAGGGAACGTGCCCAAGAAGATATACAAGAACCCTACCTCAAAAGGCCAACACCCTAGAAATGCTTGGATATGGGTGAGGAGTCAGAGAGCAGTCATGAGATCAAACTGAATCTGAATGTACACTACATTAAAACCAATTTCCCCTCTACTTTTCCCATTTTACTCAGTGATGTATGTTTGATATTTTTTCCAGATATTGTGCTACAGATTTACGGATGCTAACTCATCCAGGGATTGAAGGATGTCTACGATCACAATAATTCCAAACAGGAGTGGAGTTAGACCATGTTTTTATCAGATTGTTTGTAGATCGAAGACCACATATATATGAGTTTTACTTTCACCCATTGTCTTTCTGCTATGTTCACATCCACGAGCTACATAAATGTGACCCAAATCAAGATGCAAATCCAGTCATCTCAAGAGATTAACCCACAACAATACAACACACTTATAAATTATATACAGCCAATCCACAATACTTGAAATAATTAACTCTGGTAATTAAACTAGATAAATCACAAATACTCATCCCACATAAGAAGATTATGAATATATCAGAGATCAAACCTTCTAAGCACCTAAAAAGCTAGCATTCTTATTGAAGATACATACTACCATATATCTCCTTCAATTGAATAAAAGTTGGTAGTATATATATAAAATAAAAGAGGAAGCAAAATTAAAAGCAGTAAAAATTTTCCTACCACCCTTCTAAACAGTCAACCCTGAAGGATTTTCTTCAGAAAACCTTGCGCAGGACCTCCCATCCCAGCCCCCACTGCTTCAGCCAAATATTTTACCTGCAGATTCAAAGTTAGAAAGCTTGGATGATGATATTTGGATTGCTTTCTACACGTACTTGCACAATATAAACAAAGAAGATGAGAAATAACAAGCCAACAACAGCTCCTATGATTTCTATAAAATCTTCCGTTTTATTTTTTATTGACAAAAATATTGATTATATAGCGCCAAATATAATCACCAGTTTATTGGAATATTGAAACACCATAAATTAGAGCACAAACTTGGTTTTACTCTTAGCTGACTCATTTCACAAAATGTGACTTCTATAACAGGAAAGTTCTCATGCTAGAGCACATTTAAATTTAATTCAAGTACTGCGAGCAGCACTCATGGGGCTACTGGATTATTGGAAAGTTGGCAATTAGATAAATTAATTTCAAGAATGTCTAGCCAAACTTTGGAATTAGCCAGGTTTCCAAACTAGTTTCTTTATAATTGTTGCATTCTATTGCGGATTCTTATCTTGTCTAGCTAATAGCTATGTGTCTAATGTCTTGCAAAGAGTCCAAACACAAATAGAAAAAAATCTTATCTATAACGATTAATAGATGGATCCCAGAACCAATAAACATAGCTTCTACTTTTCAATTATTTGAATCTGCTCCAATAATAACTTTCAAAGGATTTGCTAGAAACCAAAGTAGGTGCTTAGGCTGTCAAGTCACACAGAAAAATAATTAGAAGTGACAGCAACAGCTTAATTCTAACAAGGAACCTGTCCTCAATCAATGCATGTAGTTATTCGAGTTAATCTAGAAGAACGTTGGATGCTCTAACTCAGTGAGCTGGCTCATTTCTATTTGTCATATTTCTTAAGCCAAAATCATGGAATCAGTACTTCCATCGTCAATGTATGTAAATAAATAATGAAGATACTGAATACTGTGACATGGTTTCAAGCGAAAAATGGAAAAACACTATGGGACTAGGTTTATGCCTAGTATAGACAGGGTGTATAGGTTGGGTCATCCAATTGAAGAAACATATCCAAACACACTCGTGGTTCGAACTAAATTATTTAATTCCAGCAGAAGACAGCCAAATTTGAAATTTTAGTACATACAAGTATACACTTAATATTATGACCCCATAATTCTTGTAATTTCACTACATTGACAGGTGAAGAGATTTCTTCTTTCTTATCTTTTTTTATTTTCTGTCAACAGTTTCTGCTTCCAACATTTACAGAAGTGGAAAACATAACGCTACTTCTAAGTTGAGATTGAGATTCTGTTTGAGTTTGGCCTAGACCCAATACATACGTTATTCAGCCGTGTATATCCGGAAAATACTCTAATTCAATTTATAATTCTTGCTGGAAACTAAGAGATATCGAGAAGAGTGAGCTATCAAATATCCCTAAACGAAAAGGCAAGTCGCTTCAGAATTTGGTCTACTTATGAAGAAAGTTGAATCAAATCAATAATTTAATGTACATGCTTAGCTAAATCAAATGGAGTATTAACTAAGAAATAAATTAGACTATTTTCTTTGCCTAAAGAGCAATTTCTGTCCTCCCAGCCTTAGTTTAAGGGTGTTTATGCATGTAAGCTGTTCATAGCAATTCCTTTATCTAGTATCAGTAACAAGATTATGCATTTCTAAGGTAAAGTTTGTAAATGTTCAGAAACGGAAATTAAGTATGAATTTCATGTAGAATAACATGTTCTTAACTTGCTTGAGCTCTTGGGAAATAATATTCCTCACACTTCTACTTAGGTATATATGCAAACGCATGCAAAACCACGGGAATCTTCTAGGAAGATTTAAAGCTCTAATAAGTAGTTTTTACACTGTTACAGAAAAGAGGCCACGATGTGTATCACACACACACACACAGAGCAATGGAAAGTTGATATATAAAAGGTTAGGAAACACCTCTTCCAAGGAGTTTTCTATACATTCATATACATCTCTTCCTCTGTCAAAAAAGAAGCAGCAACGGAGGGATATACTACACTAAATAGGAATGCTCGTACAACATACTGAGTATTGAGTAATGGGTAATAAGGGCATTTAGTCTATAGAGATAGAGACTGTCAATTGGTTTATTATTAGGAAACATATATTCAATGGTTGGCATTTAACGCCCTGTTTTTCTCAGAATTCTGTGGAGGATGCAAGATAGGAACACTGTTGTGAAAAGCAATACAAAAGACAGAAGATGACTTGTACTCCGGCATTTGATTGATGAATTCAGGTTCTCTACAACCATATTTCCCAAATATATATTCAGATCATGTCCATAAAAGCACAAAAACGAGGGAAAATACAAGGCGCCCAAAGAAATATGCAAAAGACATCTTCAAATGATCAAATGACTGTTTTAAGGGCAGTATGATTACCTCTTGAAGTGTCTTTTTCAGATCAAATGCATCTCTAACTCGTTCATCCAAGAAAGCCCATGTGTCCTGAAAATCTGTCAACAGAAAGCATGGCAAGTATATAAGCCCTTCGCTAGAGATTAATGTGAACAGTACTCCCTACATCCACAAAAAGTGTGGTCTTATTACTATATTTAGTCTGTCCACCAAGAGTGTGGTGTTTCTATTTTAGAACACAGCCCCTTATATTTTTTTACATCATTTTACACAAAATGGCACAATATTACCAAAAAAAAATACCAATAACTTTTACTTTTTTTGGGCCAAAAAGCCAATAACCAATACTTATTCAACACACAATACTCCTTGCTATGATACCCTAAGTCAATGTACATAATGAATGACCTAAGTGAAATACTGAAATGTGTATAATGCCAAAAAAAAATGTAATGTTTTAAGTATTTTTTTCGAATTTACAATCAATTGTGTTTTAATGAAATATGTTGCAATGGTGTAATAAACCAAGTGGAATGCATATAATGTCCTAAGTGCAGTGTATATAATGTCAATAAATGTATGTATTTTTGAATTGTATACATAATTACATATATGTTGTACAATTGCTAGTCAGACCATTTTACCCCCAATGCCCTATTCGTGTGTATATAGTGAACACAGAAAAACCTAGATCTATACCATCCATTTATTTTATCTAATGGACCAAATTTGGTCTTAGTTTTGATATAAAAATTGGATTCACTTTAACAATACCCTATATACTCCATCCGTCCCTCTTTAAGTGAAGCATTTCCTATTCGGCATGAGATTTTATGCAGTTTTGTTTTGTGAGTTGAGTGGAGAGAAAATAAAGTAAGAGTGAGAATAAAGTAGAGATAATGATGTTTTCATTTTAAGAAATGTGTCAATTAGAGTAGGACATCCAAAAAAGGATCTGTGTCACTTAGAGTGAGACGGAGGGAGTATATACAAACACTCATAAACTACAAGAGAATATTTATTTGGGAGAGAAGGAGGTCAAGGGGTATTTGATGGGGCAGCAGCAGCAGCCTATAACTGATACTGTTTATTTATAATGCTAAAACAGGAATTCTATCAAGAGCTAAGACTATAAATTCCTCGTGCCCTGACTCTAGTTTGCGGGTTTGAGGCTGATGTGCCCATAATTACCAAGGTCATTCTGAGATGGAACTAGAAACATACACAATATAGACTCTAACCTGGGGAAGTATCTGTCAGCATGTATAGTTCAGTTGTCGAATATATTCCACCAAGGACTGTGCGCTTCACATACCAATCAGTATCAGCGGCCTCATCACCAGCAGCATGCCAAATTTCATCAACAAGCATTGCTCTTTGCTTAAAACTTGTTGAAATATTTGAAGGTTGCGCCTGCAATCGGGTAAAATTTAGAGAAAGTATATAGTGAAAACCAATGAATAAGTGACTCAAAAAATAATATACCTGTATGCTAAGTGCTTGAGGCCACTTTGAGATATAAGGTGCCTGCATCTCTAAGCGAATTCTGACAAGCTTGGATACACGGTGGCTCGGGATCAAGTTCTTCAAATCCTCTTTTGTGTCGATAATATCAATTAACTTTTGCAGAGAATCATCCATGAAAAACTGAACCAAACAAAGAAGGACATGTGGTAATATGCATTATATGAGGCTGCTTAAAAGTGGCGTATAATGTAAATATTATATAACTCGAACTGAAATTGGCATCTTATCAACAAAACATGTTAAGAATAAGAATCTTTGACCATGACTATATTTAGTAGCACCTAAAAATATGTTCCACATAATGTTGGTAGAACTTTACCATTACTGACAAACAACATGACTGTTTAGAACGCATAGTTTGAAGAGTTATAAACTAGAAAAAGCACATACACACTCTTTGCTTTCCAGAAGTAAGGTTCAGTAGAAAGTCATCAAAAAAGGAGAAACAATTCAATTCTCCAAGTTCAACATGCCACTTTTTTCACAACCACCTCTAAGTTAATTTGACTCCTGGAGGCAGCAAACCGTACTTGCTGGAATTTTAAAAGCGAAGGAAAATTATAATCAACCATTCTGGATGCAGATTGCAGTTCAGTTATAATACAGGCAGAGCAAACGTGCGTAAAGATCAAAAGTTATACCTCGACAAGAGCAGCTTCCTTTCTAGGAAATGATCCTACAATAGAAGGAGAGAGACCAACCTCCTTCGCTCCAGCAACCATTGCAGCATCAGTCCATCCTAATCTAATCTGATCATAAAATTGCACAGCAATCCAACCAAGAGTAAGTTACCTTCACTAGAATATGCGCACAGCGCATATATGCGTCAAACTCACTTAACTAGTAACGCTTGGGAGCAATTAATCATAGAAATTGAAGGGGAAAAAGCAGTACAAGCAAAATCGCAGTGGAACATGTAGGAATAGGTTGACAATTAAATTGAAAATTAGTTTTCACCAAATTAAATCAACATGCAGCAATAGTAATCTAACACCTGGTCCAGGAAAACGTACACATTGATACGATTAGACACTCAAGACTTCATAAACGCAGCCAAAAGCAAAATTACATATGCAATTACGCGATATTTGAAGAGAGATTAGAAATTTGGAGGGGAGAGCGTACAACGTGGCCGAGCGAGGCATGAAGAACTCGCGCTTGCTCTTCCTGCCAGTGAGCTTTGGGGCTGGCGGTGGCTCTAGGGTTCCGCCCTTCATCTGACGACGTCGACGAATTATAAGCGGCGGCATATTCAGGCTTGTGATTTTGAGCGTTCTCGGCGGCGCCTGCTGAAAATGACGCCCGGTGTGCGATTGGGGCTGAGAAAGGAGTCGGAGAGCTTAATCGAAGAGTGCGCTGGCAGATCGCCGCCGGCAACAGCCGCCTCGCCGCCGATCGATACATCGAGTTAATTAGGATGATTTAGTTAGGCCGGTACTATCTCTAATGACAACCATTTTTTTTTTCCTCTCAAATTAAATAAAGTACAACTCCATTAACTTTATCTCTCTTCCGCTTTATCTTTCTAATTAACCATGTTAATAGAAATATAGAGTAAAGTCAAAATTGATCCTCCACATGTGACCATTTTACGATTTTGGTCTTAAACTTTATCTTTTTAATCTTTTGGTCCTACGCATTTCAAATCGGATCACAATTGGTCATCTGTTAACAATTCCGATAAAAAATCAAAAAAGATAAAGTTTACGACCAAAATCGTAATATTGTCATATATTCAGGACCAATTTTGGCCTATACTCTAGAAATATTTAATTTTGCCGAAATAAATAGAGTACATGTTTTATACTAATAAAATATGAGTGTAATGATTTAGATTAATAGTAGGGTTCACTTACTTAGAATGGACAAAATAAATGAAATTTATGCAACATTTTTTCAAGGATGAAGGGAGTACTAATTTTACAGGAGAATTATACTTCATCCGTCCCATTATAAGTGATCAACAATTTATATTGGGTTGTCCCATTATAAGTGATTGATTTCTTTTTTTGGAAAAAAAAAAAACAATTCATTTATCTTCTTACTTTATTCTCTCTTTCTTATATTATTATTTTTTCTTCTCTCGTATTTTTTTCCCTTCACTTAACTCAATAGAGAAGGAGTATCATTTTCTTAAGTTTTGTGAGAAAAAAACTCATCGTTTATAGCAGGACGGATAGAGTATCATGTAATCACCTCACCAGTAGCAGTAGTTGTCGTTTTGTACTACTATCCAAGTACTTTCGTACAATATTTGCACGCAACATTTCATATTGCCTAGTCATTTAACTTGTACTCCCTCGTCCACGATTAAGAGTCCCATTTCTAAATGGTACGGGTTTTAAGAAATCTTAAGAAAAGTGGGTGGAAGAAAGTTAGAGGAATAGAGGTCCCACTTGTATTTATTAGTTTTAAATGATATGTGAGTGAAATGAGTTGGTGGAATGTGGGGTCTCTTTACCTTTTATGGTAATTATGAACCGGGACTCTTGTTCGTGAACGGACCAAAATGGAAAAACGAGACTCTTATCCGTGGATGGAGGGAGTAGTTGTCAAATTCTTTCTGTAGCTTTTCTAAGTTTCCACGTAGTTAAAATTTTATCTCATGTTTGTAGTTAGTTATATGAATACGATGAAAAATGGATACATATTATTCTACTTTAGCTGGAATTCATATTATTCTGAATAATTATTCAAGACTCATGAAATTAAACCTATCGTTAAAAGGTTGACAGGAACGTCGCTTTGGCCGAGTGGTTAAGGCGTGTGCCTGCTAAGTACATGGGGTTTCCCCGCGAGAGTTCGAATCTCTCAGGCGACGTCAAACTTTTAATTAGTTTTTACTATTACAAACAAAAATGAATCAACTCATTTAATAAATTTTCCGATCAATTCCTTTCAATCGCAGCAAAATACATTCTTCTGTGCATTTTATTTGCATCCTTTTTTTTAATTAACTAAAATGTTAGTACTTTAGAAAAATCAAATCACTGGACACATACATATATAGAATAGTGGTAGCAAACTTTTTCCTAGTAACAAAATTAGCATCATGATTCTTATAAATCTTGAGATAATAGAACTGGCATTTTCTCAACTTATATATCAAACTTTCTAGGAGATCATAAGACACAAAATGTGTAAAAAATTGCAAGAAACTGGAAAGAAAAAAAAATCATTAGCAGAGAATCGCTTTTCCATATCAGCAACAAAAGAGACATCCACAAATCATTAGCATAGTATAATGATGCTGATAATTACTAGCCAGAGCAAATTCTTAACAAAAAGCTAATTAGCTGGAGCAAAAGATGCCTAATAATATTCCATCTAAAAAAAAGGAATTATGCAGAAGGATTCTGTACGTGAATATAAATACGATAATTCAAGGCTTCTGATCGACCCAGGAAGAAGATCAAACGCGAAGGAAGAAGCCAATGTCGGCTCCAGTAACAAATTCTAGTGGCCATACTTCTGAAACTCCCACTCACTGTTATCTGTAAATTATTGTTGAATACATCACACATGGCACAGCAATGGCACGATTAAGTATAGTATCCAACATGGAAAACGACTTACCAAGAGGGCAAACTTGGCGAGTCTTAAGCCACCTGCTGATGCAATGGAAGTGGAAGGCATGGTTGCAAACCCCTAGGGGAATTATAGGAGGAAAAATATCAAAGATATATATAATTGTAAGAAGCAATAATACAAAGAGAGATAGATATAGTAGTAAATAATATGATCCAGGATGAAGAGTTACACAGGTTGGAATATAGTGAGGGAACTGTTAATCTCATTTTAAAGACCAAAACTTAACTCTCATCTCAAGTTGACTATAAGTTTCCGGCTAAAAATAGAATAAAAAATATATGCAATTTCAGGTTAATTCCGGAAAAGGTTACCAAACTACAGTGTTTGTACCAAAAAGGGTACTAAACAAAATTTTGTATCAAAATGGATTCTAAACTTTCATTTTCTTTTGAATAAGATACTTATCTTTTTTAACACTCATACATGTCTTCAAAATTGTTTTTCTTCTACAATTTAATTATATTATTGATCTCAGACAATAAAAGTTATTTCATTCACCATATACATCCAAGAGAAGATTTTGATTTTCCTAAAATAAGATAGATATTTAAAATAAAAGGCAAACGGCAAATTAGACAGATAATTAAGATATAACATTGGAAATAGTGCAAGTGTGCAACTACCATTTGTTTTTACACATCAACTCACAATTTCAAAATTCTTCTGTATCTGAAATCAACAAAATTCATCTGTAATTAATTTTAAAACTTAAAACATAGTTAGTTTTAAGCTTATGGTGATTATAAACCATATCATCTTCGATAATGATGGTCTGCGTGTATTTTAGATATAGTAAATTTCAATTAATTTTATAAATAAATAGAATATTTTATTTTAAATAGTTTATGTATTTTTTAGAAATATCTAAATTTATTTTCTTGAGTGTATATAGTGAATAAATATAACAATTTTCATTTAATTGAGACCAATTAGATGATTAATGTAAAAGTAAAATAATTTATTAAAGACATTTATACAGGTAAAAAAAGATATAAGTACTTTATTTGAAAGAATGAAAGTTTAGTACCTTTCAATACAAAATTTTGTTTAGTATTCTTTTTATAAATAACTATAATAGTATGGAAACCTTTTGAGAAATTAACACATCAAATTTCATTCAGAAAAATTTGTGCTCTCTACCAGTACAACTTCGTTAGTCATGACATGAATGGCCACTAAGAGAAGTTAGAATAAACTTGAGAAATATTAAGAGCTGTTTACGGCAATACAAAAACAAACAACATCTCTGAGACTTTTAAAAATTTCAAGTAATGATGAGGGACAGCAGATGTCATCACACAAAATAAGCCAGACAAACGAGCATGTACAAATTTTCCTCATACTAAATTACTTTTTCAGAAACCTCAGATGACGCTATCAAGGTCACTTATCCAACTGTTGCTAGAACAAACAAGGTAAGATAGTAAAGCTATCTATAGCAAGTAGAAAACTAGTTCGGATTATACACCAAGAGGAAAATCTGATGGCATCATGGCAATATCTAAACAGCAGCAGTATCGCATTCATTCGTTTTTAGATTTAACAATCTCTAAGGCCAAATATAACTTCAGGCAATTCTCACTACGTTGTGATGATTAGCCTACTGTAGAGTTTATGAAGACTAGGAAAATCAGACACTAGCATATGTAGTAGTACTATGGAAATTTGATCTTATGTTCTTAACAGCAAACAATCATCCAAACTCTTAATTTACTCTCACACATAGTCTCCTTTCTCGATGACTCATCTACAACTCAGGATAAATATAGCATCCAATAGCTAGCCTCTTCCATTCACTGTCACAGAACAGAATAATGACTTGAAACCCAGAAAAATATACAATCCATTCTAACAACATACGAGTATTGCTTATACTTTGGTGGATAGAGTAGTTTAATGAAAAAAAATTCAATCTTTACTTTTCTTTCACGTGGGTAGATGATCTAAAGAGGTGGGATATGATTTATTCATTCCTTTCTTCCTAATGCCTCACAAAACTATATACTTTAATCCGCGAAGCCATCATACTATTCATATAGTCTACTAAAGTATAAAGATTGTAATAATGGAAGCATTACAACATACCCCAAGCAACAGTGCATTCCTCGCTCGTCGCACTCGCCTGATTAGCCTGGCACTCAATGCCTGATAAGAAAAATCACCAAAATTAAACAAAACGGAGCAAACGAATTAGAGAGTATAAATAGGAAGAAAAGAGACATACATAGATCCATGATATGGTTCCTGCAAATAGCACAATTATCGACCACGATATCTGCAAAACAACGAATTAGGGTTTATACAAAAAATACGGAACGAATTTGTAGCCGCGTGGAAAGAGAATAATACCCCAGGCCCAGAGCGAGACGGCGTTCCATTTTTTGATCTCAAATTTCTTGGATTTCTTGGAGGATTGTGGCGTGGTATTGGAAGGGCCGGCGCCGGATGAGCCCTCTCCAGCCGGAACCATGTTGACGTCGGTGTCGAGTGTCGCCATCTGTAGTTGGGTGAATGGCAGCGGAACTACTTGTATTTATTTAGGCTATCCAACTAGGTAGTATATTGTTAACTCAATGCTTAATTGCTAACTACAACTCAATAATAATTATAGGCCTTAGATATTCAAATTAAAGGTTTAGATCATCAACCACAAAATGTCAATATGGTAAAAAAAACGTCAATAAAGCTATAGGATTAATTCAAATAAAAATCAATAGGGGTATTAATGTCAAGTTAGTTATAACTAACTTTTAAAAGAAATCCCAAAACTTTAAATTCTTATAACACATATCAAATTAAAGATAATTTTATAAGGATTCCAACGATATACTACATGCATATGTTCCGACGTCAAAATTTGAAAAAAAAATTGATTTTTTTTTTTGAATTTTCGTATTTTTTACGAACAGATTTATGTCAATACACCTTACCTAATATGTCAATATTATGCTTGTAAAATGTAAATATGAAATTGTGTTGACATTATTATGTCTTCGTGTTGATGTATTTCATACACTATATTGATATTGTATTTCTAAACCCTAAATTTGATAGTTTCTATTATCTTTTTAATATTAAAAAATGAAAAACGAAATTACACATGGCAAATTGTAGACCACAAGATTTCTAAAATCTTATGGTCTTAAATTAGTTGTAGTTAGCAACTAAGGGATGAGTTAACAATTGATCACTCCGCTACCCAACTAATTACATAGGCTTACCCAACTAATTACATACTTTCCATAAATTGAAGTATTTCCATACATATAATGGTTCTTCAATATATGGAAAAGAGGTCTTCTTCTGTTGAATTTATCATCTTAATCCCAAATTGAGACTGAATGTGGACCTTTGATATGAAGATCAAAGGCTGAGATTGAATAAAAAAAATATCAATACACTGAATTAACAATCTCAACGAAAGGGTAAAATAAACAATTTACATAAAATTAAGCGCGCAGGTTTCAATTTCATTTCTCAAACCCCTCACTCCACCTTCAACAACCACACTACTCACTCCATTTTCTCTCTCAATCTCGTAGCCGTTCAAAACCAGATTCACTACTCCAAAACACATATCTCTCACTCAAACACAGAAGAACAGCTCGAAAACTCCCCTTTTTCTCTGAAGAAAAGCTCGACCTAGGGCAGATTTACAAATTTGAAGAAAAACGACGGTAAATATGAAATTTAAACTTGCTAAAATTTCAACAGAAGCGAAACTAATACATTTATTTTGCAGTGAACAACTTCAAAAAAATTGCAATGGTTTCAATCGAAAATGCTCCTGCAGAATCGAAAGGTATTTTCAATTTGATTTACCGATTTCTGATTTTTTTGCATTGCAGTTTGAGATTCTGATTTCAACAAAGAATTAGGGTTCAGATTTTGGTGAAATATGTTTATAAGCTTCTATAGTTATTTGTTGTTAGTTTGATTTCTGATTTGACAACATATGAGAATATAAATCTTCATTTTCTGATGAATTATTTAGAAGTTATGTTAATATTAGAAAGTTTTTGTTTACTATATCTAATACAAATATGGATAATGAATATTGGGTAAGCTATATATTGGTATTAGGTAAGCTATATAGTGGTATTGGGTTAGATATGTGTTGATGATGTCTTAGCTAAATATATGCTATATGTTGATATTTGTGAATTCAACAACATGTTAGAATGATTGTAGTACTTGACATAAGTTTGTTTCTAAATTAATTATCATGGTTTATGTTTATCGTCAAAGGGGTACAATTATTTACTGTAACCCCAAATGAAAAATCCTGGATCCGCCGCCACTTATGAGAACTTAAGGTCTTTTGATAAAAAGGTTAAAAAGGCAAAAGCAGCATAACAGAAACAGGAAGATAACAAAGGGAGTTGATGGCGATTCTTCAGAAAAAACGGAAAAAGCAGAACGTGGAAAGAAGTCAGAAAAACGGAAGGAAAATGTGGGAAAACAGAAAGAGAAGGCAGGAAAACAGAAGATGAAGAAACAAACTATAAAGGCGGAGAAAGAAAAAGACGAGGAGGAGACAAACATTGAACATAAAGAAGACAACCATTCTCAATATTACTATTTGGAATTCTCAATAGTTCGTATATAATTTCTCAACATTACTATTTGGAATTCTTAATAATTTGTGTATAATTTCCCAGCATTACTATTTGGAATTCTCAATAATTCATGTATAATTTCTCAATATTACTATTTGGAATTCTCAAAAATTCGTGTATAATTTCTCAACATTACTATTTAAAATTCTCAATAATTCGTGTATAATTTCTCAACATTACTATTTGGAATTCATAATTGGCCTATACACATCCTCATATAGCTGTGAATAACAAAATAATATCAACACAACATTGAAACAATACCAAATCATGTCTCCCTCCGTCCCAAAAAAGTTGAGTCGTATCCCTTTTTAGTCCGTCCCAACAAAGTTGAGTCATTTCCTTTATTAACAAAAGACAAAACATCTAATCACTCTTTTTCTATTCCATCATTTACTTTACTCTCTCTTATCTTTCCTACTTTTTTCATCTCTCCTATTTATTGAATATAAATTCTTAACCTCCATGCCCAAAAGTTTTGTCTCAACTTTTATGGGACAGAAGGAGTACTTCTTAATATTTTGTAGATGAGTTACGATACTTCTCAATACTGACAAAAGGAATACTCACATAACATGTCCAAAATGATATAGGTAATGCCAATAGTAATTCTACATACAAAAATATTCAATGGCAATAGTCACAAAAGAAGTTTATTTATAATCCTCCAAAACTCCTACTGTTTTTTCCAATTTGCAATAAGTTCTTCCACATCAACCTTGGCAAATTTGTTGCATTCTGTCAGACGTCACTAGAGTTGTGCAATATTTGGCACGTAAGATTCTCAGAGTCTTCGATCCTCTAATTGATTCTCAGAGTCTTCGATCCTCTATTTGCCAATCTTTGATCTTTTGTCCCTTGTACGTCTCCATACCAGGTTACAAAAATCAATAATAAAGAACAGAACATTAATAAATTACATTTGAAAATATCAACACACAACATAAAACATACAAATTAAAACTAAGAAACAGAGAATAAGAACAAAAAACATAGGAAACAACATACGAATAAAATTGATAGAATAATCTTCAAACAAACTGTGACAAAAAACACTAAAACTAGTACTTACTCCCTCCGTTCCACAGTAACAGATGCGTTTCGTTTTGAGCACTCATTTTGAAAAAATAATAATAAATAGTTAAAGTGGTGAAAAAGTAAAGTAAGAGAGAGAATATTGTAGATAAGACTCTTCACTACATTATTCTCTCTCTTACTTTACTCTTTCTCCACTTTAACTATTTATTACTCCCTCCGTCCCAGAGAAGTTGGCATACTTTGAAAATGGCACGAGATTTTAGGAGGTTTTGTTTTGTGTGTTAAATGGAGAGAGAAAATATAATTTTTATATTCATGTGAGAGAGAACTTTTTCCAAAAAGGGAAATGTGACATCTTTAGTGGGACAAACTAAAAAGGAAAGTGTGCCATCTTTTATGGGACGGAGGGAGTATCATTTTTTCAAAACAAGAGCTCAAAACGAAACGTCTCTATTACTGTGGAACGGAGGGAGTACTAATCAATGAAAAAACTACTAATAACATAAACATGTATCGGAACATGAACATCATAATCAAAAAATTACATAAAATACTAACGAATATATGAAACAACAGCTCGAATAAAAACACAAACTTCAAATACAAAAATTGAGAAGATGCATATCGAATGATTCAAAATAAAAACATAAAAGCACAATTATTAACACATACCTGCCATTATTGAACAAAGACAAGTAAAATATCTTCGAAAAGGAGACAATCGTGATAGGTTGATGAGCTCGGCGGAAATTGACAAGCAAAATAGCTTCAAAAAGAAGAAAATTGCGATACGTGAAGACTGAATTTGATGAGATCGGCAGATATTGAACAACGAGAATCAATTCCTCCAATTTATAATCGCGTTATTCAGAAAATATGAATTTGGAAAGAAATCTCCTTGATTTGAAAACTGATTTGATGATATGAAGAAGAGAAGAGAAGATATATTTTAGAGATGAGAGATTTTAGGAAAAGAAATCTGAGCGTAAATTAGAGTATTGGTATGCAAAACAATTTGGATGGACTAAAATACCCTTTTCATACTCCCTCCGTCCCACGTTATTTGAGTCGCTTCTTTTTCTCTTAACTATATTATTCTCTTTCTTACTTTACTTTATCCACTTTAACTATTTATTATTATTTTTTCAAAACGAGTGCGAAAAAGAAGTGACTCAAGTAACGTGAGACGGAAGGAGTATTATTTATACTAATAAAAGGAAAAAAATATCCCAAATCTAGGCTAAATCAAGCCCATGGGTTAGAAGAATGGACGGTTATGATGAAGTCTTAATTTGGGATTAACAATTAGTTAGCAAATGATCATGTCCCTAATGGTTAAATACATAACTCTTACAAAATATTTCACCTTTATTTCATATTAACATAAAAAATCTGAAGTTTATATAAATTATACAAAAAGTTTCATTCGTGTTTCAACTTAGTACATTCCGTAATATGTGTTTAACGACGCTAACTTTTTACTTATGGGATGCACAAACCATAAAGCAATGATGAAATTTTTTAGGCACAAGTGTGGGGCCTTGGAAGATGGGCTTCTGGCAGCCAGTGGGGTTAAGGCCTCCCCCTTAACGGGCTACTTAGTACCTTGATTTAACCCCCTCACATGATGTCGGGCCGGAGTGTGGGGGCCACCAAGGCGACGAAATCGCCTTTTTTGCTGCAATGATGAAATTTTTTGTACCAATATGAAACAATCATCAAACTTTTTGTACCAACGTGAAACAATGATGAAACATTTTGTACTTCACATAACCAAAAGTTAACACCGTTTAAACATGTATAACGGAATGTACTAAATTGAAACACTAATGAAACTTTTTGTACGATTTATATAAACTTCAAACTCTTTGTACTAATAAGAATTAAAGGTGAAACAATATGTATGAGTTATGTATTATAAGTGTACATTATTATTAGTGTTTGTTGGTGGACCCTAGTGGTATAAGTTATACTTGATGTATATGGGTAACGAGTTTGGAAGAACTTTCCATAAATGGAAATGTGATATTTTTATGACACGAACGAAAAAGGATAGTGTTCTTATTTTTGTGGGACGGATGAAGTAATAAATATCTCACTTTTACATTAATTTTAAAGATTAAAGAAAATTAAATAGTAGAATATGAATCCTATTTTATTTAATTTTATATAAAATAAGAGTGAAATGAGTTAGTTGAGTATGAATTCATTTCCAAAAGTGAAATAAGTTGTTAAATAGACATTCTAAAATGATGAAATATGACATCTAATTGTGAACGAACAAAATAAGAAATACATACTACTACATTGTAGAGTAAATATCATTTTTGGTCCTAAACATATGACCAAAATACGAATTTGGTCCAAAACATTCACTCTTTGAAAAACAGGTCCATAACAAATAAAAAGCTTGTCGGAGTGGTCCTTTTTTAATGGTTCTGTCAAAAAACTAACGATCATGTCATTGTGCAATTACCGTTGACCGTTAGTTTTTTTACGGAATCCTCAAAAAAGGACTACTTTGGCGACATTTTATTTTTTTATGTTTTTATGGACATGTTATTCAAAAAGAATGTTTTGGGCCAAATTCGTATTTTCATCATATGTTTAAGACCATAATTGGCGGTTTGCTCTATATTATAGTATAGGTGATTCCTGAATATTAAGATTAAGAGCATCGACAACCTATGCTTCTACTTGAATTTCAAACTATATAACGCATTGCTTCTACTTGAATTTCAAACTATATAACGCATTTAGGAATGACATTGATTTATGCATAATTGGTAGAGGTTTATTTATTTTTACTGTCGTAAGTTTTCGGACAACATTTCACCGTAAGAATTGTCGTCAGTAATCCATCCGTAAAATTTACGGACAAGCGTTATTAGTTAGTAAATATTTTACCAACATAATTTTTACTAACAACGTTCATCCGTCAGTAATCAAGACCACCGATAGATTTTTGAGTTTTAGTGATGGATTAAATCTCAGTTTTTTGTAGTCAACGAGAGTACGTACCAATTCAGTTGCTAGCTATCACTAAGCTGCTAAATGCATACATATATAACATAAGTGTGAAATTATTTTATAAATCTATAATCGATAAATATATAAAGCCACAGTTTTGGCTATTCAATTTTTTCTGTCAAACTTCATAAATTCTTGTTATCCATACAACATACTAATTCATGAGACATGTAATAACAAATCTGATTCCAAACATTTCTCATTTTATGGCAAGATAGGCTGTGTCAGATCACATGGGAACTTTCAATTTGATCATTTCAAGGCAAAAAATGAATATTCAACGGTTCTCTAACACTAACAAATAAATATCCACCGATTATTTTGCTTGGTTAGAATAACATGAAACAAACTGAGGTTATATTTCACATTCCTTTATTTGTCTAAGATAAGACATCTTCTGTACTTTTTGCCTCTAACCGTTCATGAAAAATTCACTGGTCATTACAATCCCTACAAGATTACTGAATAACAAGGACCAAACAAATCCCAACACAATCAGAGTCCCCAATGGCAAATTAAAACTTGAATATTAACATCTTAAGGATACATTGGGTAATGAGTAATAACAAAGTGCAAATATAATAACTTCATAAGCTAATTGAAATCTACCTTTAATTGACTAATATTAGTATTTATCTATAAATAAGTAAAGCAACAGTTATGGCTATTCACTTTTTGCCGCCAATCTTCATAAAATTCTTGCTAACCATACAACATACTAATTCATGAGACATGTAATAACAAATCTGATTCCAAACATTTCTCATTTTATGGCAAGATAGGTTGTGTCAGATCACATGGGAACTTTCAATTTGATCATTTCAAGGCACAAAATGAATATTCAACAGTTCTCTAACACTAACGAATAAATATCCACTAATTATCTTGCCTGGTAAGAATAACATGAAACAAACCAGGGTTGTAACACCCTTTACTCGGTTAGTTTTAACCAAGTAAGTGGTGTCACATTCTGGTACGATCGATGAAGCCTATTTAACCTGCAAAACTTTTTTTTTTTTTTTTTTTTCCTACACACACCCAACATACAACATTATTATATAAGTAACTAAACATGTCAAAACAATCATTTTCTACTCTACATGACAAAAGTAACATTAGCCGGTTTGATACTTATTTACAACCCTTTTAGCAAAAGAAGGCTACGTAACCTTACACCTCCAAACCAACTATATACAATCAAAAGTTAGCCTAAGCATGCCACGTGAAAACTCCAACTGTACCAGCAAAAAGGGGGTAGTGACTCGACACGTGCAGCTGCCAACAAGCGAGTCCACTCGCTACTATACTCTGCAAGAGGGAGAAGAAAAGGGGGGGGGTGAGCTTCAACAAGCTCGTAGTGTAAACGCATTCCAGAAATCAATCTCGAAAGACTTCAATCGATATCACTTACACAAAAATCAAATTATCACTTGGAATGCTACTCAATACTTATTCATTTTTCATGTTCATAAACCCCTATAGTTTACCAACAATTTATATAATATCTCCCGAACTATTTAGATCAACTATGCCACAAACACCATATATTAGTCACATGATACTTTCAATAACAACCAATTACCACCTGTAATTCAAAACCATATGGCACAAACATAGCATATCATCATTTCAGCTGTCAAATTCTTTCATCAATCCACAACATATGCTTTAAGAAAACTATTTAGATATCCAATGCATAAAACATCATT
>NC_062969.1:18534448-18596109 GCF_023119035.1 Salvia hispanica
TTTCTGCGGGTATGACGGATTTGGTTGAGGGGGTGCCAGTGGGTGGGGATCCTCCCCCGGTGAGGCTAGAGGAGGTGATTTTATCTGTTTTGGAGGCCGGCGATTCTGGGTCGCCGGTTTTGGATTTTGCACCAAAGAAGATGTTGCGGCGAGCGCGTGGTCGGCCGGCAAAATCAAGGCCGAAATCTCCTTTGATGAGAATGGCTGAGATGAGGAAGAATGGGTTGCGTGGGAGAGCTTTAAGACAGGTGGGAAAATTGGGTAGTGAAGAATATGATACCAAAAACAAGGGAAAAAAGGGAGGTGGAAACAGGGGGGCTGATTTGTTGTTTTCTTTTTCAGAAATTGGAGAGGAAGAGGATAAGACTAATGATGGTATGGTGGTGGAAAGTGCTGAAGAAGTTGGTGGGGCTGTGTGTGAGACCCATTCCTCAGTTCACTCAGCAGATAAGGTGTTCGATATTTTGCCCCAGAGAGAGGGCGATTTTGAGGGGATGCCTTTGAAGGCATCGGGTCCTTTGGAGAAGGAAGGGGAAGCTGATGTGGGAAAGGAGGAAAAGCAAGCGCCCTTGGGGATATATAATGGGACAGTTTTGGTGATGAATGAAACAAGACTGGTCATGTCCGAAACAGATATTGCCTTAGATCTTTGTGAAGCTCAACCGCTTCAAAATATGGATTTCTTAAAGAAAGGGAGCGGGAAGGAGGTTGAAGTGTTGGGTGCCAATGCTTGGAAGGGTATGGAAGGATTAATGGGACCTGGAATGAATGTTTCTAGCCCCCAGAAGTTTCCCTTAGGTGGGAAATTCCTAGAGGAGGATTTCCCTCCGCTGAGTAAAGAGATTAACACGAGGGGAAAATCAAAAACATCAACCCAAGGGGAGGGGAAGCAGGGGAGGGCAGGAAAAATGGAGGGTAATCTGGAAAGGGGTGCTGATGCAGGGAGTGGTAGGCCCTTTGTTGCTGAATCTGGTACCTTCTTTGTGAGGCAGCAGCATTTTCATGTCCAAGGAAGTAATGGAGTGGGGCAGAAACAATCCTTGGCGGATATGCTCAAGGCAGGAGAGAAGGATCCGGTGATGTTTGAACCAGATAAAATTAAACGGATTGGTGTTGTAGGGGAACGCTCGGGGCTCCCGGCCATTTATTTTTCAGGCTCGGATAACACTTACCTTGCAGAGAAGCTTGGGCATGCCGTAGTAGGAAAGTTTTCCCACTCAATTCCTTCATCTCAACAGATTCAAAAAGCACTCCAAGGGTTAAAGTTTTGGGGAGCATATTCATGGAGCTATATAAACGCGAAACATGTATTAATCCAGTTTGAGGTGCTCTCAGATTATGCAAAAATTCTGAGTGGGCCGAATGGAAGGCCAGTATGGTTTATAGAGCGTCACCCGATGAGAGTGTTCAAGTGGACACCAGACTTTGATCCTTTCTTTGAGTCACCTATTGCTGTAGTTTGGTGCAATCTTGTCGGTCTCCCGATCCATCTTTTTGAGAAATCAGCGTTATTTGCTATTGGAGGGCTCTTGGGGACTCCAATTCAGGTTGATCATGATACTATATCCAAAAGGATGTTATCATTTGCTAGGCTTTGCATTGAAATTGACATTTCTAAGTCGCAGATGGAAGAGATTGTGATTGACATACAAGGAACAAAGGGTCAAATGGGATAAATTTCCGAAATACTGCCAGGAATGTAGACATGTGGGACATTCCACGGATACTTGTTATGCAAATGGTAATAGAGATAAGCCGAATAAAAAAGATTACACTAAATTTCCTCCCAAGGGACAACTAGCAGGGCTAGAAATTGGAAATGAGGGTATCAAGCAAGTCGAAATGGGCGTGAGGGAAGTTGAGCAGCAAAAAGAGATGGGAAAGCAGCTGGGGGAAGGCTCTCTGGACGTGGGAGTCCTACCAGCAGGGGTGGGGAACTCTAACAACCGGCAGGTGTCGGTAACTGGCTCGTTCGATGCTTTAGAGGTGGATGAGAGCAGTTTTCAAACGTCCTGGAGCAAAAGGGGGCGTTATGGGAGGAATAGAGGCAGAGGCTTTGGGCGGTCTTATTCCTTTGATCGTGGAAGAGGGGGGGGAAGCTCTTCCCGTAGGGAGGATGTTGAGGGGTCTGTGGGGTATGTGGAGAAGGTGTATGGGGGATCTAGCTCTCCGGTGAGGAAGGTTGTGGCTATGGAGGATGAGCTTTGTTGTGGGGCTCTCTCTAACCCAAAATACTTCAAAACGCTTCCAAATGGGGATTTTGACACAGAGCAATATGAAGATGAAAATGATTGGGAACCAGAGGAGGAACATGAGGGAGGGGAAAAAGATAAACAGATAATCATTGCGGAGAAAAGGGAAGCCAATGTAGATATTCACAGAGAGCTAGAGGATGATAGTGTACAAAAGAAAGGGAGGTTTGATCTCTCGGAAGACCTTCAGATGTGTTAATCATGATTATGATATGGAATGCCCGGGGTGTGGCAAATGAAAGCACCCAAAACATCATTAAACATTTGGTCAAAATTCATAGGGTCTCTATTTTGGCAATTATTGAGCCAATGATTAAACCAAGGCCTGAGTTTTTTGGCAGAAAGTTTGGGCTACAATACAAGGGTGTAAACGTGAATGAACAGATTTGGTTGTTTGCGGAACAGGGGATAGAAGTGGATGAGTGGGACAGCTCGGTGCAAGTTCTACATGCCCGGTTTTCTTCTTTGATGCACCCTGCCCCTTTTCATATCTCAGTTGTTTATGGTAAATGTTCTAGAGTTGGGAGGCATCCGCTATGGAACAAACTCCGAGAGATTGCTGCTAAAATGGAGGGGCTCCCTTGGCTTGTTGGGGGAGACTTTAATATTTTTATATCGGAGGAGGAGAGACAGGGTTCCAACTTAAATAGAACAAGGGAAATGATTGATTTTGCTGATACTATTAATGAGTGCCATCTTCTTGATATCGGAGCAGATGGTGCGAAGTTTACTTGGGCTAGAGGAGAGGTGCTGGAAAGACTTGATAGAGCCTTAATTGGTGAAGGCTGGCTGGAACTGTTTGCGGCTTCCAGAGTCACAAATCTTCCTAGGGTGATGTCGGATCATAGTCCCCTCCTAATACAATGTCAGGCTACAGGACCACCTATTAGGCCTTCTTTTAGGTTCCAAAGTATGTGGGTGAGGCATCATACCTTTCTGCAAGAGGTGGACAAGAATTGGTCAGCCTCTACAGGGGAAAGAGGAATGTTAAATCTTCAAATAAAGCTGGGCAGGCTTAAGAAATGTCTGAAAGTTTGGAATAAAACTGTCTTCGGCAACATCTTTGTGAAGTTGAAGCAAGCTGAGGAAGATGCACAAGATGCTCTCAAGCTTTTTGAACAAAATCCTTCTCCTGCATCTAGAGCTGAGATGAATAAAACAGCAGCAGAGTTCGTCCTAAAGCTAAAGATGGAGGAGGACTATTGGAAGCAGAAGGCAGCTATAAAGTGGTCGGTTGACGGGGAGAGAAACTCCAAATTTTTTCAAGGATGGGTAAAACACAAGAGGGCCAAAACTAAGATCCACTCTATTGAAGATGGTGGCCAAACCATTTCTGAGGATGGGGAAATCAGAAGCTCGGCTGTTAACTTTTTTCAAAAACTATTATCCTCTGATGGGGAGATTTTGCAGGAGCCAGACTTGGATATCCTGACTTCACTCCCCAGTGAGATTAACATGGAGGATCTTGAAGGAATGCCAACTGAACAAGAAGTTAAAAATGTGGTTTTCAGCATTAATGCAGAAAGTGCCTCAGGCCCTGATGGTTTCTCTGCTCTTTTTTACCAAACATGCTGGAATATTGTTCGCTTGGATGTTCTTGAAGCTGTGTCTGACTTCTTTCAGGGATCGCAAATGCCAAGGGGAACCGCAGCAACAATGATTATTTTGATTCCTAAGAAGAAAAATCCTACAACATGGGGTGAGTACAGACCGATAAGTTTGTGCAACGTCTCAAATAAAATTATCTCCAAGCTGATTGCTTCAAGAATGGCTCCTCTGTTGTTGCCAGATTCTTTTGGGGATCATGTAACTCTACTTCCAAGACACATTGGATAAAGTGGCTGGATGTATGCAGACCTAAGGAGGAAGGAGGACTGGGGCTGCGGCGTATGACAGACACTGTTGCAGCCTATAGTCTCAAACTCTGGTGGAGATTCAGAGAGAAAAAGTCGTTGTGGGCTGAATACATGCACATGAAGTATTGGTCAATCTCTTCCTCACTCCTTATTTTCAATTCCAATAGGTTCAGCCCTACCTGGAGAAGAATATTTAAAGCAGGTATAGAATGCAATAACTTAATCAGCTGGATGATGGGGAAAGGAGAGATAAACTTCTGGGAGGATACATGGCTAATGGACCAACCGGTTGCGAACTTTTGTATGAGACAGGGGAGACCAGATTTTGCAAGGGTGAAGGACCTATGGAGAGGTTCAGAGTGGGATAGAGAAGCTCTCAGCAACATGTTAAATGAATGGGGAGTTCCAGAGGTGGTGATGGAGGAAATTATGGATGTTCCGTTTGACACAAATGGGGAGGATAAAGCTCGTTGGAGTCTGACCCCTCACGGTAATTTCACGGTGGCCTCAGCCTGGGAGATGGTGCGACATAGAGGAGAAAACATGGAAGTTTATAACATAATCTGGAACAAAGGTATTTATCCCACGATATCTGTTTTCCTTTGGAGGCTTTTAGCCAACCGTATTCCAGTGGATGTGAAGATTCAATGGAGGGGGATCTCCTTGGCCTCTAAGTGTAGATGCTGCACAAATCCTGACATTGAATCAAGGCTGCATCTGTTCACAAATGGAGCAGCAGCAAGAGAAATATGGAACTACTTTGCGCAGTGGTTCCCCCAAGCGCCAGACTTTGTTTGGCCAGGTAACAATATAGAAGTCAGGCTGAGATGGTGGCAGACACATTTGGGAAAGAGAGACAAGCAGCATGTGTGTGTGTTAATTCCCTGTTTGATATTATGGTATATCTGGACAGAGAGAAATGGTGTTGTCCATGCGGAGGAAACTTTCAAGGTAGACAATGTCTGTCACCGAATCATAAGGCATCTAAGGAACTTGGTTCTGGCAGGTCTGCTAGGGGCGAGGCAGTGGAGTGGATGTGAACCAAGAATGGAAGGCATGGGTTCTAATCTTCATTACAGCAAGAAAAGAAGGGTTGAAAAGGTTCAATGGAGACCCCCTGAGCAGGGTTGGCTAAAGCTGAACACAGACGGAGCTTTTGATGGAGACAGAAACAGAGCCGGGGGTGGCGGTCTGATTCGCAATAACCTTGGAGAAATAGTTGAGGCGTTCAGTGCACCGCTGAAGGTTGAATCTGCATGGGAAGCTGAGATGAGGGCTCTCCTAGAGGGAATCGAAATGGCAAAATGCCACTGTCGAAACCTATGGATTGAAACAGACGCAGAACTGTTGTGTTCTTACCTGGGGGGGACAGCTTGGTCCTGCAAAAACAAGGCACATAATGACAAGACTTAGAGTGGCACTCCGGAATTTCACTTGGAAAATTTCTCATATCCGGAGAGAAGGAAACAAAGCAGCGGATGCTTTGGCATCCATTGGAGAAAATAGTTGGGAGAGATTTAGATATACGGCAGACTCATCACCGGCGCGTGTGAAAGCTCTTGCTCACCTTGACAAGATTGGCATGCCTAGTTTTAGTTTTGGCAGATAGTTTTTGTTTTTGGTTTTGTGTTTTTGTTACGTATAAGGGGTGATTGATTGTAACACCTCTCGTTGTTTTGAGTCGGTTCACTTTTGGGATCGACTGATTGTACCGCCTTGTTTGCATGATATATATGGGATGAGGGTCCTACTTAACCCTCCACCGTGAAGGTGTTTAACAAAAAAAAAAAAAAAAAAAAAAAAAAAAAAAAAAAAAAAAAAAAAAAAAAAAAAAACTAAAAAGAAAAGTGAGACATCTATTATGAGACGGAAGGAGTAGTATATATATAGGGGTGAGGTAGGTGTGATATCAATCAAGCCTTGTCTCATATTCCCATATTCTGCTTAATGAATTCAAATCTTACCATGTTTTTGTCTGGTCTTTTTGTTAATATGAACACAAGCACGTGTGCATATGATATACTAACTCAAAAACAAATAAAACTAACATGATTGAATCTTGTTATGTTCCTAGGTGCTGTGTTGTGTCTCTCTTTGAGTTGATTATTATCAATTCAATTTGGAAGAAAAATGGAGGGAGACACATTTTCTGGGCTTGGCAATGGAAGCAGCCAGCTAGATGGAAAGGCTATGCAGAGCTTTCAGAAAAGCTTTGGGCAAGTTCAAAATATATTGGATCAGAACAGGCTGCTCATCAATGAGATTAATCAAAACCAAGAGTCCAAAATCCCTCAGGGTGTGTTTGGAACACGGAATTGGAATTGAATTGGAATTGGAATTCTATGGAATTCAATTTGGTGGAATTGAATTTTAATTCAATTCCAAATCCATTGTTTGGCATTATTACAGAATTGATATAGAATTGTATTATAATTCCAAATCCATTGTTTGGTAACTTAAAATATTAACATAGATTTGGAATTAGTTTGATTATTTTTAAAATAACATTCACTTTGAACAAAATACTATATATTATTTTTTATTATCTTTTGATAATTACTTTTGCATTCATTTTGAACAATATACTATATATACGTTAACTAACTAAGTAAATCTAAACTTTTTTTCTTATATTCCAAAGATAAAAAATACTATAGAATTAGTACGTAATATAATAGTATATAATAATAATAATCATAATAGAAGCAATGATGATTAATTATGTAAGTTAAGATACTTTATGTATAAAAGGTACGTACTAAGGTTTCAACAATACATTAAAAACTACTATTCTTCATAAACTAAGTCTACTAGTTTATACAGTACATAACATATTAAATCCAAACAAAAGTCAAATTGAAAGACAACTTACTTATCAAGTTGAGCTTTAGTCTAATACGCACCACAAAACATAACTTTTAGTCTAATAAGGACCACAAAACATTGTACCACAAAACCAATTCTATTACATATTTAGTTTCATAAGCACGACACTAAAAGTTACGCCTATTTTGATAATGAAGAAACATAGCTTCGGCTAGATTATCCCTAAATCTAGTCCACTCACTAGTAACTTGAACAATGTAATTCGATCCGAGTGTTGAGCCTCTTCCGCATTATGATAATCACCCGGCAAAGTTGGTTGAGTCTCTTCCCCCTCATTATGATCATCAACTTGTTGAGTAACTCTAGTTTGAATCTCAGCATCCACTTCCTCTAACAATGGATCATTAGGTGATTCTACTCGAATAAGATTGTGAAGAATAGCACAAGCATTGATAATCTTCACATGCGTTTTGACATCAAAAAAAGATACTTCTCTAAGAATTTTCCATCGCTTTTTGAATAACCCAAAAGCTCTTTCTATCACATTCCTAGCAGTTGCATGTCTCAGATTATATAACTCCTTTGGATTTTGTGGATTGTTGCCTCTAGTGGACCACTCATTGAGATGGTATCGAATACCTCTATAAGGAGCTAGAAAGCCAGGTCCATTGGTATATCCAGCATCTACTAGAAAATACTTATCTACGAGATAAAAAGTAAATTATGATTATTACTTAAAGCTTAAATCAGATAACAAAGAGAAAAAATTGAAACTTGTTTACTAGAACATACCTTTAGGTACTATGAATGGATAATTTCTAGTAAGTGCATCTCGTAATACTCTGCTATCTGCTGCAGATCCTTCCCATCCAGGTAAAATGTATGTAAAGCTCAAATCACGAGAACACACAGCCAAAACATTGGTTGTTATCCTACCCTTTCTATTTCTGTATCTTCCTTGATCATTCAATGGAACACTTACTTCAACGTGTGTTCCATCAAGTGCCCCGAGACAGTTCTACATCACGGAAAGTACTAATTAATTAGTATAATTTAGATAGATTTACAAAAAATAAACAAATAGAATAATACTTACTTCAAACCAATCCCATTTTTCATCTTCGAAGCCATCCATGACTGTTTCTCGTTGGACAACATAATGACTTCCTAATTTTAGTATAGTATTTAATACTATATGGAAGTATCTACTAACAGTCTCTCCGGATCTAATGAAATCAAAGCCGACTTTACGGTTTGTTAAATTAAAAGAGATAACATATAGAAACATGGCTACTACTTCTTCAACCGTGATATTTCTTGTGGTTTTCAAACCCATCTCTTTTAACTTAAAACATAGCACAGTAAAGCAATGCCTAGTCAATCTAAGTTGTTCCTTACAAGTTCTGTCACTTCCATAATAGAGCCGTCTTACATATAACTCGCGTGCTATGGAAAAGTCAAGAATGGGGTCTTTCACCATGTGTTGTTCATGTCATTGACTGACTAATGTAGCAAATTTCACAACTTGAAGAATAGTGAACACCTTTGTCGAAGAACTATCATCGTCACTTCCATCACTGGATTCATACTCAGAAATATCCATGTACTAAAGTTAAAAGATAGTGAAAATTTATAAGCTATAAAATAATCACATTCTAACTATAATATAAACAACAACCATGACAAAAAAAATTGAGGAAAAATGAGAAATATGAGGTATGTGGCAGAAGATGTAACTTTAAACACTTGATTAAGAATATAACTTCCAATAAAAACTTATATAGCTTCGTTACAAACAATCGAGATCTGAAAATCCAAACAACAATCAACAAAAATATGAATGAGATAGCATAAATTTACTATGTAGAAAAACCAATCAGACACAAAAGTCAAAAACTTTAGCAAATTTTAAACTATAGGATAGTGCCACTGTTTGATCAAAACGATTGCAAGGGTAATAATCCAATTTGTAACTAGTAAACTAAACATATACTACAATTCACATTACTGAAGAAAGATAAAATCCAAGTAAAGCTTATAGCCATGCTTGCATAATCTAAAATCCAAGTAAGTCATAAATATATATTGCTAAAGAAAAACATATAAACAGATACAAAGTTAACCAATAACTCCAGATAAAGATCAACAATTCAACTACATTTTAATTTGGCAAAACTTTCATCACAGAATTAAAACGGTAAAGGTTGCAAAAGGGATATACCTGGTGTTTGGTTAAACGGCGGCGGATAGCGCGAGTCTTCTTAGGGCAGAGATCGAGAGGCAGATAATTCTTGTTCTTGTAGGCTTCCCTAAGAGCGGATTTCTGCTTCTGCTTCTACAATTTTATCAAAGTTGTAGTTGTTGAGAGTAGGTCTCTGACATCGAACTGAATCACCTCCATCTTCCACGAAAACCAACCCTAAGCACATGAAATTAAAGGTTCAATCTTTATATGTGTGTTGGAAATTGAAGTGTGAGATTGGTCAAAACAACTATGCATACTTCAATTATTTGTCAACATATCATACTTAATCAATGCATAAAAACCATAGGATTATACTGATCCCCTTTTCCACTTAGCTAATATCCATGTCCATGAAGTCTGTTGTTGCAAAGCTGTAATTAAGTTCGACATAATCCACAGTTTCATCAGCACCAAGACTTCTAAACTAATAAATGAATGAAGTCTAACTTCACTCACTCAATCATGAGCTAAATGGAGCAGGTTCTACTATATTACGCATTTTAGCACCTTCATGTAGGTTATTACAACAAATAAATCACACTATGAGATGAAAAAAAATACAAGGATCACCAAATTTCTCTACAGAAACAACTTCAAAGGAGCAACAGCTTATCATCTGCATATTTGTTTATTCTAATGGCTACAATAAATGCAAACTGAAGTTGAGTCAGTGGCCTCTAGCAGAGCAATTGCAATTTAAGAAGACACAAGCAGCCTATGAAAGCATAAAACATCCAACATCCCTTTTCCCATCAAATATATGAAATAAAGTAAATCGGAAGCATAAAAGAGAAGGAAAGGTGAATTCGAAACGCAGATGTGGGGAAGAGTTTGAATCATTACCTAATTATCCATCAATTGTAGAGATGAATCGCTCGGCACAGTAGCAAAGAGAGAAGCTAGGGCATAGAGCAGAGAGAGAGCGGCATGGGAAAATTCACAGAGAGAAAGAGGGGGAGAGAAAGGAAACGCGCACAGTGATTTTTTTTTTCAATTTATATGTGACCCGTTTACATTTTGACCCGGAACTAAGATCCTCGTTTTTTTCAATTTTGACCCGATTTTCTGTGGAATTGATTTACAATTCTTTTGTTAATGTGTGGAATTAGAATTGTGGAATTGGAATTGGTGGAATTGGAATTCAATTCCAATTCTACATATTTTTGTATTGCCAAACAGCGGAATTGGAATTGAAGGCTCCAATTCCAATTCCCCAGCCCCAATTCCGTGTTACCAAACACAGCCTCATAATTTGAGCAGAAATGTTGGCCTAATTAGGGAGCTCAACAATAATATCAGGAGTGTTGTTGATCTCTATTCTCATCTTTCAACCTCCTTCACCAAATCAATGGATGTTGCTTCGTCTGAGGGCGACTCGAGTGGGGCCTTCAAGTCTGATGGCCACAAGAGGCGTCGCCCCGCTTCTTGATTCTCTAGTGTAGTGTACAAAAAATAAACATGCTTAGCTTGTTTTGTATATTTGCCATGCAAAAAATTTTCATAGAAGAAAATAATAGGCACTAAATTGCTCTTAGCTAGTAGCATTGCAAAATGTGTGAGCTTTTGCCTTTTGTGTTTGTCAAAAGGTTGACTATCATGAGTCCATGTGCATCTTTATGTAATAGTTTTTCTTCAATTTTTTTATCTTTTAATTGATATTCTGTTTCTCCTACTACTGATGCCTTTTGTTGGAACTCTTTATTCTTTTTGACTTCCTTTTTTCATTTATGTTAAAAAAAAAAAATGGTCCTTTGCTTTTTGTTGAAAAAACTGTTAGGCTCCGTTTGGTACACGGAATTGGAGGTGTGGAATTGGAATTGGAGCCTTCAATTCCAAATCCAGTGTTTGGTATCGTAAAAATTCTTTGATTTGGAATTAAATTACAATTCCAAATCCTTCAATTTCACAATTTGAATTCCATATCAAAAGTAGTAGCATTTCAAATATTTATTAAATTACACACATTGCACATATTCACACACACTCTTGCACATATTCACACACACTCTGCGCACATTCACACACTGCACACACCCACACACGCGCGCGCGCA
The DNA here is from genome assembly GCF_023119035.1 of Salvia hispanica. Taxonomy (NCBI): domain Eukaryota; kingdom Viridiplantae; phylum Streptophyta; class Magnoliopsida; order Lamiales; family Lamiaceae; genus Salvia; species Salvia hispanica. Next base: position 18,545,681 of record NC_062969.1, read on the forward strand.
CACACACCGACACATTGAAAAAACACACATGCACACTCATACACACATGGCATGTAGTGTGTGTATTGTGAGTGGTATAGTGTGTGTATATAGTGAGTTGTGTATGTGTGTAGTGTGTTTTTAGCGACTGTGTGTAGTATGTGTGCGCGCGCGCGTAGTGTGTTTTTAGTGAGTATGTGTGTGTATTTTAATGATTGTGCATAGTGTGTAGTGTGTTCTCGCGCAATTTTTAAAATTCAATTCCATATCAATTATTTCATTTTGTCATACAAAGGATTTAGAATTGCATGGAATTCTAATTACCGCTACTGAGGAGAATAAATACAAAATTAATTGGATTTAAATAGTAAAAAAAGAATAAATACTATCGAGGAGAAGCCCTAATTACCACTTCACAAAGCATACGCAGCTCTGCCGCGACTACCATTTCTTCTTCAAGCAGTGATTCAATCCATCAATGGCGCGGCGTGATTTCTTCACAAATCTACCATCAGAACTCACCACTAACATCCTCTCACGCCTCCCTCTCCGAAGCATTGCAATCAGCAAATGTGTTTGCAAACCATGGCGCAATCTCCTCGGCTCTCTCAATTTCGCCAAATCCCTTCTTTCCGATTCCGAAACCCCTACTTTCCAAATTGTAGAGTTCTAAATATTTATTAAATTACACACACTGCGCATATTCATACACAACGCACACATTCTTACACACACATTCACACATTCTTACACACACTCTGCACACATTCATACACACACACTGCACACACTCACACACACATTCACACACGTTGCATACATGCACACTCATACACACATGTGGCATGTAGTGTGTGGTGTAGTGTGTGTATATAGTGAGTTGTGTATGTGTGTGCTTGTATGTGTGCGTAGTATGTTTTTAATGATTGTGTGTAGTGTGTTTGCGCGCGCAATGTGTTTTTAGTGAGTATGTGTGTGTATTTAATGATTGTGCAACGTGTGTAGTGTGTTCTCGCGCAATTTTTAAAATTCAGTTCCATATCAATTATTTTATTTTGCCATACAAAGGATTTGGAATTGAATTCTAATTCAATTCTAATTCAATTCTAATTCAATTCCATGGAATTCCTATTCCAATTCAATTCCAATTTCATGTACCAAATAGACCATTAGAGAAATTGTATGTGAAGAAGTGATCAGAAAATGGTACCAAGAAAATAAACTCACTGCAAAGATGCTCTGGTGAAATGCAGCTTTTAGATCATTCTAGTTCCCGATCACAGTCCGTCTCAGATATGAGATGATGATGGTCTTTTGACTTTTTTTTAGTATAACCATTCATCCAAAAAAAAAAAGGCAATGTTGTAAATGACATTGATTTTATTAAGATAGAGGGAGGAAAAATACAGTGGAGTAGTGCTAATAGATTGTGGGGTCTACATTTAGAATGATTTGTAGTGTTAGTATTTGTTTAAAAATTTCTAAATTTATAGAACTAGTTTAATTTTGATGGATGATCCAAAATGGTAAAAGTAGTCTATTTTTTGTAGACGAACGCTACTATGATTTATCTTTGTTAACCTTAGTCTTTATTTTTTACTTAATTTTTTCTTCGGAGGTGGGCAATGCCAATGACAAAATCTTGGATGCCATTGCCTGTGAAAGAAAAATGTGAGGAAATGCATAATTGGAGAGCTTTGGATCAACAAATAGAAAGTTGAGTAGTTCAAACCAAAGCAGTTTGAAAAGAAAGAGAGAAGAAGAGACGGAAATATGTGAATAGAGATCCCAACAAATTGACAAGGGCCCCAATACATGTCCTTTATGATATCAAAACTTATGCTTCACTTATCAATTATCACTACTCTAATTAGGTTCTTTTTTCCCCATTTCCATTTCATGTTGAAGTTTTATTTTATTTATGGCAATCCATCTTTTGTTTCTATAATGTGTTAAACCAATTATTTTTGCTTTATTTATTTTCAATCACAAATATACTGTTAATACATTGGGGCATATTGTTAAAGCGATCCGACATTGTCTCGAGAAAATATTTTTTTTATTTTTCTTATTGACTGGGCTACTTGGCTTTTTCTTTTCCTTCATTCGAATCAAGATCGACATTTTTAAACCTAATAATTTTGTTACTTGATAGGTTAATTGACCCAATAAAATGGTTTTACAATTCAAAATAGAAACCCCCTTTAAATATTAAATTGCGATCAAATTAATTTATTTTTCACTCTTTTAAACCAATAATTCTAAAACGTCATATCATTCATTAGAGCCATATTTCCATTTTCACACAAGAGCTAACGCACTTTTCCTAAAATTTATTCAACTTTGCAAAATGCGAAACGACTCTGGAAACTAGAAATGTATACAATATATAATTGAGGAGTTTTGAGGGTATTTAAGTAAATAAGGAGAATTTTAGAGATATTGAGGGAAATGCCATTTTATATGTGAAGTGGGGTAGTGGAGCACATGAGGTGTTTTGGGTGCATTTTGTTATCTCGGGTTATTGAAATGGAATCGGTATTTGCAAGCCCGGCTTATTGCAGAGAGTATCTGGCTAGCTTGCTGAGATCAGTTCAATTTCAAGAAAAGGAGAAATTGAATTTACTATGTCATCCTGTTTTCGGTTAGCTTCTATGGTTTTCTTGGAATATTTCTGATTTAACATTATTTATAGTTTAGCGTTGTCACGCTTACTAATATCGAAAATGAGACTACTCCATTCTGTTGTATCCATGCGCAGATGCGCTCATATCTACATTTCCTGTGGGTGGCATTTAAACTCGAACATAGAAGCCATAATCTACACAAACTATTTCATCTTTTTTTTGTTGCATATTTGTGTCACATCTCTGGTAAGAAGTAACTTGGAAGTTCGGTAATTGTGGGAACCGAAAGGGTCCTAAGAGGAGCATGAACAATAGTCGGAACCGAATGGGTCCTAAGAGTTTTTTATGTGGTTTTTGTTTCCTTGGTCCATGTTTATGTAGTTTGGTCATACTTGCATATTTCCTTGCTCAAATGTCTATTGTGTTCGAGTATCCATTGATGTTTTTTTGTGTAGGCCATTTCTGATACATGCTCTGTTTCATTAAATATCATGTGCTCCTTTTTCTCCCAGACGGCCCTCAGAATGCTTGGTAAGCCATGAAAACTGCAGATATACGGGGCACAAATGCATGCACATCCAGCAAATAACTGAGGAATCTGGAACCGAGGAGGCTGAGCCCGATTCTGGATATGATAATGCCCTCGAGGAAGCTGTTAAAGGTATGCAAGACGCGGTCATTTCTATAAACGAATACTTGGAAGAAGTCCGGTATGAGATTGCAGCACTGGAAGAGGAATAACACTCTTTCTTTTGGTGGTGCAAGTGCAAGGGTGATTCCTTGGCGACGAGGACGAAAGTCACGGAACAAAGTAAAACATATTCAAGCTACCCTGTGGGCTAGACTTGGGATAATGAATAGCTAAAAAAGAAGACAAAATTTGAAGCACAATTTTGAAGGCATTTGTAGGAGAGTGTTCATGTTTTTATGTTTTGTATAAACATACGTGAATTTTTGCCAATGTCACAACCAAAGAAAAATGGGTCGGAATACTATTATATGATTGCTGAAATTTAGATCTCATGATGATAAAACTAGCTCCAAAATTGACAAATGTTTGTTCACTTGATTGTTTCGTCTGCTATAAATGGAGTTGTCTTCAAAATTCGTGTTTTGCCTTTTTTCAAAAGCTGGCATTTGTAGTCTTCTCTTTCCTATGCAGAAGGAATCTGAAAATGTAAATATGTATTAGTACAAGAAGTTACTATAGTTCAAGAGGATGTAAAGAGTCATAAAAATAAAATCTTTGGAGTACATAATTTCGAGTATGTGAAATTAATTCTGTATGCAAAAAGTGAAAGACCTTATTAAGTATACTAATATTCCCGGAACTATTTTTACTGTAAACAAAAATAGAAACCCTATTAAATACAATAATTTTTCCTACAATGAATTGAGTTCTTAGTAATCTAATTTATATTTTGGTAATTAAATTGAAGCTGCAGTATACATGCTTCGGATCTAACACTATGCTTTGAGAAAAAGGAGTAGAGGATAATGTAATTTTATTATGTATACTGATTTATATGCATCTATTAGGGTAATATATAAGACCTAAATCTTTATATCGATTTTGTTTGATACAAAAAAAGCATTTGATATCTTTTCTGTTATGTGTTGCTGAAGTAGGGTAGATCTTAGCCACCCACGCATTATTTGATTATATAGTTTTTATTGGTACAATGAATTATTATTATATATTTATTTTTGGGTTTAGAACTTGATGTAACGATTTTGTTTCTCATGTCTTAAATATGAATTCATGATTTTGAATAAGTACAAATAGAAAATTAATTGGGCCGTGCATAACAAGGGGGAGATACTAGTTATAACTAAAAATGAAATCAAACCACTATTCTTTAGTTAGTTTCATGTGTTTGGTTATGTTTAGGAGTTCTCATATAAAATTTGAGACATAAGATAAGAATCTTGATGTAAATCTTTAACTAGAATGTTAATTATGAATCTTGAGAACAGATTGGATTGGCCAAACATAAGTACTAATAGTTTTCTCTTTTATTTGGTAAAAGTAAAAATGCTTATGACAAACGTATCTTAAATTACATCAAGCAAGTATATATAGGCTTTGGCCATATAACTATAACGGAGTTGTAACTATAGACAATTAACTAATAACTATGTAATTTAATTATATTTCTCTGTTCTCACAAGTAATAAGTTTGAAAAAAATTATATTTAATTGAAAAGCACGAGTGGATTAGTATACTTAATCATCAAATATTGATATTGAAGAAAATAAATAAATACTGTACAAAATTATGTACTCCATTATTGTACTTGTAGCTATGATTTAATTTGTTAGTGTCTCCCAATTTCCTGATCTTAATTTTCTTTCATTTAATTATGTTTTGAATTTTCATTTTATGTGTAGATTCATGTATTATCATTTTTTGTCATATAATCTAGTGGGTGACCGGTGACATGATGGTTTATTTTGCCCTTATTAGGCTGATGGCCTTTAAACTCTACAAGATAATCATTCTATTATTGATTTCCAAATTACATCAACCTCGTGTCATCCCACCATAATTAATTCTTATAAAATCAGTTGGTTAGAGAAAGTCACTTTCCACCTTGTAGTTATAAAACTATCGTAATTTTAATCTGTTTCCAATAATTACTAAGTCTATTGCGATCCTGGAGTTGTAAAATTCGAGTTCTAGAAGCAAGTTGATGATGTATTAGAAGTTTAGATTTTCATATTGATCATACTTAAAAATGGAACTAATTAAATGATAATATAAGATGAATTATAGTTTATACAACTAATAAAATAATTAGAATACTTATTAGTACTTTAATTATAGCATGGCATTTGGGCTGAGGTGTTTGAAATATTGCAAATAGTCTGGTCATATTTGCAATTTGCGCTCAAAGTCGGGCTAATATTGCAACATGTAGAAGGTAAAATTGTTTTGAAACGGTCCACCAATAAAATATAATCAACTAGGAACTCAAATACAGTACATCGTAGTAAATGATTTTGAGTGTTCCCTCTGTCTTATTTTGTAATTTTTATTTGTTCACGGTCCACCAGCATAAATTTTATTTATCTTTTACTACTATTTTTGTAATGGATCATATATATTTCACTCATATTTCATTATAAAACTAATTATATAAAAATGACACATTTTCCACTATAGAATGAATCACCTGTTGTGCTTAAAAGCACAACGGTTGTGGTCAAAATGCAGGGGAATGAACATTAAACGCAGCACATTCTTCTCCTTTTTTTTTCTGCAGTATTATTATATTTTTTTTTTATATTATATCCATACTAAATAAATATTATTAAATTCAATTATAAAAATATGATTATCACTTCTAAAATAAAATGATCAGATTATACTCCATTCAAACTCCCATGATTTGCTTGATCAATAAACATGTGAATTATAAAATAAAAATACTAAATACAAAAAAGAAAAGAAAATAGAAAACAAGAATAGGAGAAGAATGTGTTGCGTTTAATGTTCATTCCCCTGCGTTTTGACCACAACAAATGCTTCTATGCTTTTAAGCAGAGCAAGTGATCCATTTCCCCTTCCACTAACCTTTCTTCGTCCATTTTCTATTACATTTATTAGAATCTGTTCCCAGTCAAATGTGGCTTTATAATGATGGATGGAGGGAGGGAGTACTATTTTGATTTTGTTTTGTCACATCTATAGTTAACTGTTATTTGTTCACGGTCCACCAATACAAATCTTATTTATCTTTTACTATTTTTGTAATGGATCTTATATTTCACTAACTTTATCTTACTCACATTTCATTATAAATTAATTATACTCCCTCTGTTCCATTAGATATGAAATATTGTCTTTTTTGGATTGTCCCAATTAAAATGAAACGTTCCCTAAAATGGAAATAACTCTATCTCTACTTTTTCATCTCTCTTCATTCACTCACAAAACAACACTGCATAAAATCTCGTGCCGATTCTCAAATGTTGCATATTTAATGGGACGGAGGGAATATAAAAAAGGATACACCTTCCACTAACATTTCCTCACCTACTTTCTATAACATTTATTAGAATCCGTGTCTGGTCAAATGTGGCTAATGATGGACAGAGGGGGTGCTATTTTGCTTTTGTTTTGTCACATCTATAGTTAACTGATCATATGCATGTTTTGCAGAAGTAACAATCCTCACGTGGATTCTGGTATGTTGTGTGGTGCGTGTTAAGAGCATCCACAATGGATGCCCGATCGCGCGCCCGATCGGCCGAGATCGGGCTCGGGCGTGGTCGGGCATCCATTGCAGGCGTCGGTCACGCCCGAGCGCGACCGAGAGTTCGGTCGCGACCGATCGCCCGCCCGATCGATCGGGCGTGAGATCGGGCGCCCATTGCAGAATTGCGCCCGGGCCCGAGCCCGATTTTTTTTGTTTTTTTTTAAAAATTATTTAACCTTAATTTAAACTACTATAAATACTCCATTTTCTTCACTTTTGACCAAACCTTTCACTTTCTCTTCTATATTCACTCAATATCCACACTTTCAACAATGGATCCGAGTCAATACCCAAGTCCGAATAATGTCGACGACGATGCCGATGTTTAGAGGAGGCGGCGGCGGCGGCGGAGCCCGGTGGCACGGCCACGAAGACTACCGGATTGAGACGCCCGGATCTGTAGGATCCACTTTCATCTCTGTCTCTGAGTTCGATCCGTTCTTCGGCACCGAGGAGTATCGGGTTGAGGATATAGAGCCTAGTTGTGGGCAACCTCCTGCCCCTGTGCGGCCGCCGCCGAAGAAAGGGAGGAAGAAGATGGCGCGGAAAGAAAAGGCGCCATCGGTTCCAGTCCCACTCCCACACGACGAGCCGAACGAGGAGTACGCAACAGGGCGTACTGACTACGAGTTGGATAAGTACCTGAAGGTGGCTCAGTGTTGGGTCGATGTATCGGAGGATTCGATAGCCTCCAACAACCAGACTTCGGCCAGGATGTGGGATCGCATTGAGGAACGCTACAACGAGGTGAAACCGAAGTGGGTGTTCAAGCGGACCAAGGTTCAGCTGCGCAAGTGTTGGGATCGGATCAAGGTCCACATCAACAACTTCTGCTATATCTACAGCAGGAACAGGGACGGAATGGCTAGCGGTGAGAGCATGGAGGATGTCCTCAACAAGTCGTTGTCCGAGTACCAATGGCGGTTCGGGCCGTTCAAGGCTGTACAATGTTTGGCTGATCTTGAAGGACAAGGGAAGTTCAACGGAGGGATACCGGTTGGATCCTCGGCTCAAAGCGGACGAAGAACACCGCCGCTGGCGATTACACGAGCAGCGGCCCATCTCCCGTGGATCCGGAACGCTGAGCCGGAAGGGAGTTTCGGCACGCCTACGTCTACTTTTAGACGTCCCATTGGTACCAAGGCTGCCAAAGCCCGGCCAAAGAGAAGGCGAAGGCGGGCGCGTCTGGATCGCGGCCCCCCTGCAGGCTGCGCCTCCTCCATCTGTTCAGCTCATGGACAGGGCGATCGAGGAGTTCGGAGGTTACCGCGAGGTGGTTGAGTATAGGTTATACTTGACGCCCAAAACAGCCTTCGTCAAGAAACCGATCCGGAAGCCCGACAGAGGACTGAGAATATGATCAAGAATTTGGCGCAGAGGTTGAATTTAGATGACTAGTTTGGTTTTTTCTTTTTTTTAGTATTTTAGTTTTAATGTAGTTTTTTTTTTATCTAAGTATGATGTAGTTCCACTTTTCTATTAAGTAATGTAGTTTTTTTTTTTGTAGCATTTGTGGTGTTTAAAATAATATATTATGGTATTTTATAGTAATTAAAAATAAAATTAAAAAATAATGATTTAAAATTGAAATGAAAAGTGGATAAGAGATAGGGCATGCACTAGGGCTCCACCATTGCAGAAAGATAGGGCATGCTGACGTGGCAACCACTAGGGCTCTCACTAGGGCTTCCACTAAGGCATCCATCGTGGATGCTCTAAGTGTTAAAAATATTATATTATTTCAAATTTCTTTTTTTTTTTGAATTTTATTTCAACTTTTCATGAGTGGCCCATTTAAGTTTTCGCCATTAAAGAGACATAATTAGTTAAGTTGGGTTCGTAAAAATTCTACTAAATGCATTTGTAAAATGTTACGTTCTTTCGTACTTAGGGCAAGTTTATGTGCATTGTGCAGTCATTTATTTACAAGAATATATTATCATTACAGTTTTTTACATAAAAAAATCTAATTTACGGTAGATATTTGGCTACCCCTTAGTAGTTGGCAGTTGCTATAAAAATTAAATGAATTCATAAGTAGAAATTCTAAGTCATTAAATATTTTTGTATATACAGTATTATTAAACGAGCTATTTAATTTGAAGTTTTTATTTGTGTTTAAATTCTGATTTCTTCATCATTTTCCATCCAAACACCAAATGTTCTAATTCTCTAATGAGTAAAGAGTCTAATGACCAGGGATGGAGGAGGGTGTAATGTCTTCTATAGATTAGTAGACTGCATGTAATGGGCTGAGGCCATCTACTCTTGGATCATGTGGCCCATATGGTCCGTTTGGTTAGGAACCATAATTGAGACTTAGAGTAGTTCTGTTGTTGGATATTTTTCCATCATCAATAGTCAATAATATCTCATTTTGCTATTTTACGACGTCCTTAATTTAAAGTTTCATTTACTTTTTCTTTTTCGTCCTTAATTTAAAGTTTCATTTATTCTTTTTCTTTTTCTGTTTTAGGCAATAGGTCTCATACTTCTCTAAATCTTTCACTCATATTATACTAGTACTATTACCTTCGTTTCCTCGTAGCGGAGTCGCTTCTTTATGCGCTCAGTTTTAGGAAAAATCATAATAAACAGTTAAGTGAAGAAAAATTAAAGTAAGAGATAGAATAATGTAGAGAAGAGTCTTATCTACATGATTTCATCTCTTACTTTAGCATTTCTCCACTTTAACTATTTATTATCATTTTTATAAAATAAATACGCAAAACGGCAAAAGTGACCGAAACTCCTAAAGTGTGACAGAGTGAGTATGGTAATGCAAAAAAGAAGCGACTCCTCTATAAGAGAACAGAGGGAGTGTAAAACTTATACTCCTATAAAAATGGAACATACATTTCACTTAGACTATTTTTACCATTTTTTTCATTATATTTTAAAACTCATATCAAATTAAACTGGAACTATAAATGGAGAAAGTAGTTATAATTAGGAGAAAGTAGTTAGTACTATTACTTATTACTACTAATTACTTAAATCTAAAATCTGGTGAATGGTGATGACTTAGTTAAACTACGATTAAAATCGTAATTAAATATAAATAAAATTAACGGGCACGGGATAGGTCGGTTGTTCTCCCGGCTAATCCTCATATATATAATCAGACCCCTTTTCTCCTTCAAATTTACTCTTCCCCCTCTCTCCATTTCGGTTACAAAAATCCCCAATTAAATACACCAAAAAGTTGAAATCAATGCCGGTGAATTTGACGGCCAACGCTATTGCGGCGATAGACGCCGGAGACGTCAACGCCAAGCCGCTGGTGCAGGTGTTGGACATCAAGCTCATCGGCTCCTCGCAGGAGCGCTATCGCTTTCTCCTCTCTGACGCTGTGGCTACTCAGCACGCTATGCTCGCCACACAGCTCAATGACCGAGTCAAAACCGGTCGAGTCCGCAGGGGATCCGTCATCCAGCTCATCGAGTACATCGGCAGCACTGTCCAGAAGCGCAAGTAAATTCTCCGCCCTACTCTCCTGCTAATTATCTAAGTAGGTAGCGTAACTCTGTGTAAATTGATTTTAAATTCCAACTCTGTGTCTGTGCTAGTGCCTGTATGTGTCTCAGTATATGACTTGTTATGATCTATTCGCCTTGCCTGTTTGTATTGTAGAACAGGTATATACATTTTGAGCTCTCACTAACTGCCTCGAAAATTGCTTAAACTATAGAATGTACGAGTTATTATCCTATTGTGTTTACAGAGAGATGTTACCATGTTTGATGCCGCTAGTTGATTGAATAGGTTTTCATTCCATAAGGAGAAGTGACTATGTGTCAACAATTCTCTGTTAATTTGTCCTTTGAATGCTAATAATGTTAAAGCTGCCGGAGTAAAATGGAGATAGAACTGTGTAAAATGGAGATAGAACTGTGTAAAATGGCTATACGGTTGCTTCTAGTTAATTCTGTACGAGTCAACTTGACACAGTGGGATTGTGGAACTTCATCGGCCGATAGAACATTGACAATGAATGTTTAAGAGGAAAGGTTTGCAAAATTTTAGTAGGGAATAAGTGAAAATCATATTATGTTTTTACTGAAATTGTTAGATTTGAACATTTTGTGGTTGAACATGCAGGCACTAGACTGAAAATGTCATGCGTTTTATATGTCCCAAAATAATAGTAATAGACATCAGATGGCACACTATATCATTTTTCATCGGTACATGATTCTTCATCCTCCGGTAGTTTGAAAAACCAGAATGGGTAGGAGTTACTTGGTTTCACAATGCTGATGACAGTTCCTCTGCAAGTCAGACTAATATTAAGTAGGGTACTCTTGGCATAAGTATGCCCTGTATTTTTTTCAAGGTTGAACAACACCAAACTTGACTTTAGACATTTTAGGATACTTTAGAGTGAAGTGAAACAAAGACTTGCAGTACCTAAGATGCAAACCAACGCTACTAAGCTGATTGATTGGATTGCCTTTCTTTGTTTTATAGATTGGAAACTCATTAATATGCATTTTTCTTGCAGAATTATTGTGATCCTAAACATGGAAACCATCATTCTGGACTGCGATGTAATTGGTAACCCTAGTGTGTTGGAACTTGATTCACTACCTGAAAAGCCATTATCATCTGGACCCCGACCATCAATAAACAATAGTGTTGCTGGTGCTCAGAATTTGTCACGAACAAGCTACAATAATGTCAAAACTTCAAGCTCCCTAAACCAAGGTGGTAACATGCAGAGTTTCCGTCCTACTGTTCAGCCTTCATACCAGCCACCTCCAAATTATAAGAATCATGGAGCAATCATGAGAAATGAGGCACCTGCACGCATTATACCTATTGCTGCCTTGAATCCCTATCAAGGTAGATGGGCTATCAAGGCACGGGTGACAGCAAAAGGAGATCTCCGTCGTTACAACAATGCAAGAGGAGATGGAAAAGTATTCTCCTTTGATCTTCTTGATTCAGATGGAGGGGAAATTAGGGTGACATGCTTCAATGCTGTGGTGGACCGTTTTTATGATACTATCGAAGTTGGTAAAGTCTATGTGATATCCAAAGGCAGCTTGAAACCTGCTCAGAAGAATTTTAACCATCTAAACAATGAGTGGGAGATATTTCTGGAGACAACATCATCAGTAGATCTTTGTCCAGATGAAGATACATCTATACCCAGGCAGCAGTTCTCATTTAGGCCTATCAGTGAAATTGCAAATGCTGAAAGCAATTCCATACTGGATATTATCGGTGTTGTTGTAACAGTGAACCCTTCTGTTCCCATAATGCGGAAGAATGGAATGGAAACGCAGAGGCGAATTCTGAACTTGAAGGATCAATCGGGGTTAACTGTTGAATTGACATTATGGGGAGATTTCTGCAACAGGGAAGGACAACAGCTTCATGATATGGTAGAAGCCGGAATTTTCCCCATTTTGGCTGTCAAAGCTGGAAAAGTTAATGATTTTAGTGGGAAGTCCATTGGTACCATATCTGCCACACAGCTATTCATAAATCCCGACTCTGCAGAGGCTGACAGCTTGAGAAACTGGTTTGATCGAGGGGGAAAAGACACTGCTTCTCATTCCATAACCAAAGACGCTATACTCGGTGGAATGAAGAACGAGACACGCAAGTGCTTGACACAGATAAAAGATGAAGGGCTGGGAAGATCAGACAAACCAGACTGGATTGCAGTTAAGGCAACTGTGTCCTTTATCAAAACAGACTCGTTCTGTTACACAGCCTGCCCTTTGATGATCGGTGACAGGCAGTGCAACAAGAAAGTGACGAAGTCTGGAAACTCAGCGTGGCTATGCGACAGGTGCAATCAAGAATTCGAAGAGTGTGATTACAGATACCTTCTTCAGGTTCAGATTCAAGACTACAGCGGCATGACATGGGTGACCGCTTTCCAGGAAGCCGGTGAAGAGATCTTAGGGTGCTCTGCCAAGGAGTTGTACGTGTGGAAAAACGAAATGCAAGATGACCTCAAATTCCTTGAAGTTATTCAAAACTGCCTCTTCAGGGAGTTCATCTTGAAGCTCAAAATAAAAGAGGAGATTTATGGCGACGAACAAAAGCTGAAGATCACTGTTGTCAAGGCAGACAAATTGAACTACTCTGAAGAGAGTAGGTTTCTGTTTGATAGCATCACAAAGCGCCATGTCACTACATATTAGAATGGCATGCATCCTTTTCTATTAAATAATTTTTATAGCAACATTTTTAACTCTCAGTTCAAATTAGTCATATTATTATGCTTCTTTGATTATTTGTTTAGAGCTGTTGAAGACTTTGGAATATGATTGATATAAATAGACAGGTTTGTGTAAGAATTGAAGTTGAAGAAGGAACAGTTTTAGTCTATTAAGTAATACAGTGATACATCTGCGATTGAAACAGAGAGAAAAAGGGTTCTCAGCCCCGCTTGACAGGGTCGAAGTTGGAGACGCCGATCACAGCCCCCAAAATGGCGGTGAGCACTACGCCACCGGCGGCGATGCTGAGCAAGAAGTTGTTGAGAGAGGGCGAGGCGCTGCTGGCTGCCTCGGCGACGTCGGGGACAACCATGGAAGCGGTCAATGCGGCGGCGGTCAATCCAGCCACGGCCTTCTCCTGCAAGGAAGCTTTGACTTGGAGTGTTGCGGCGGGGTTGGACACCGGGGCGGCCGGCTTGGAGGGCCGGAGCGCGTTTCCCTTGAGGAAGGCGTTGTTGTGGCCGGCACGGGGCAACGGCAGCGCCATTGATAGAGCTGAAGTTGAGGCCATTTGTGTGTTGTTGAATGTGTTTGTGTGAAGGTGGGATGTGGGAGTGTTTTGATAAAGGAAGAGAGATTTGTGGGAGATGGAAAAGGATCAAAGCAGAGGTGGAGAATCGACGGTATCTTACATCGTCCGACGTGGCACCTTCTCGACTTGCATGTGGTAGATAAGCTTATCCAATCACTATTTTCTTCATTTCTCTTTTTGTTATTATTGTTTTTCGAATCAACTTAAGCATATTCGCCGAGGGCCCTATTTCCTTCGGAGTTCGGAGACAAGCTCCAGCTCCGGTACCTTTGGAGATACTCCATAATATAGGTGCACTGATTAAATACTCACTCCGTCCTACCATTTTAGTTAGAATATTCCATAACCTCCTTTCACTCCATTAGACCCACTTTAAGTGGAGCAAATTCAGCACGAGATTTTATATAGTGTTGTTTAAAGTAGAAAAGATAAGGAAAAGAGAGAGAGAGAGAGAGATATTTCTACATTTCGAAATGAATCATTTAGATCCCAAAAGAATAACGTATCCCTTAGAATGAGACAGAGAGAGTATATAAAAATCGGACCCACCATCCATTATACTCCATCCGTCCCCGAATAAGAGTTACTAATTTCCATTTTGGCCCGTCCCCAATTAAGAGTAGCACTTCATTTTTACCATAAATGGTAAGTAGGTCCCACATTCCACTAACTCATTTCACTCACATTTTATTATAAAACCAATATAAAAAAGTGGGTCCCACATTCCACTAACTTTTTCAACCAACTTTTCTTTGCATTTCTTAAAACTCGTGTCCGGTCAAAGTGCTACTCCTAATGGGATACGGAGGGAGTATTTTTTTCACTAACTTTCTTTTACATTTCTTAAAACACGTGTCCTAATCAAATGTGACTCCTAAAATGAGACCGAGTGAGTATTAATGAACTACAATTAAATTTAATTAGAATGACCAATATTTATGTTTTCTCAACTTAGCTAGCGAAAAACTTATCGGCAGTCCCTACACTATAACAATTATTGAGTTAAGAGTTTGTATTAATCATTTACAAGGGTGGAAAATTCAATCAATATTGCCATATAATTCAAGTAAGTAGCCTTTTTGTCATTAGTTTTGCCGTAGAAACATGTGGATTAAGTTCTAAGATAGTATTTTCTTGAGGTGGGCATTTACTTGTATCTTGACTAAATCATTTGTTTTACGTAAGTATATCGAATTTTTTATATTTTCTAAGCAGAGAATCCCAAATTGGGGGTGTTTCCCTCAACATAAATAGGCAGTTGACCCTTCAAGAGAATGAGCCATGAATGCATTTGAACTTGAGAATTCATAAATAATATTATGAACTTGATAGTACATGTGGTTGATGCATTTACACAGAACAATAAACCTAACTCATTTCTCTCTATCTCTAACTCTTACAAAAAATGGATCACCTTGCAGTAATAGCTGATTAAACATAGCTAATCTGCACTTCCTGAGGCAGAAGACGGTATTTGATGCCAAGCTCCTCCAGAATCTTCTTAAGCTCGACAACAAGATCCGATCTCCGGTTTCCCGCCTCTCCAACATTCTGGAAATTTATTGTATGAGTTACATACAGAGCAATTATCATCTTGTTCACATCCACAATCTCTTTCACTTGCATACTGTGATGGGGGCTCCACTGCTGAGGCTTACTCTCCAAATATCTGTTCATCAAAACCATCATTCACTAAGCACCATTCATATCATCCAATAAAATGAACCAAGATTTTTTACTCATGAGATTCAATACAAAACAATTTAGACTAAGGTTGGGTGTGGGAGTCGGAATAGGGATAACTTGATGCATTTGATGTCACGAGACGGACCTTAGCAGAAGAATTGGGTCCGTAAGTTACAGCATTAGTGAACCTGCCATGACTATCAGTTGCCAGGACATCAAGCTTCTTGCTAGGCTTCCTACAAAATGTAGATAGTACTTCCTAAGAGTTTTTTAGTAGTATATGTTTTAAGTAATTCTTCATTTCTATGTTTAATACTATACCACACCTTCTCTAAGTTTCAATTCTACAAGTATATAACATATTGAGAAGCACCATACCCTTTAATTTTAGCCCTCAAGGATGCTAAGCTCTCAACCGAAGTGGTGAAATCGACAGCAAACTCGACAGCATCACCCATCATCTCTGGGCTCCGGTTATAGTTGCTGATTGCTTTTGTAGCCAAGATTGCATTAGGATAGTACACCTTTTCATTGTTGCCTTTGAGAAAAATTGTTGTCAAGATATTCATTTCATCCACAGACATCTGCAGGAATCTTGATGAATTATACAATGGTGACAGATGAAAAGGTTTTGATGGGAGCAGAAAAAAAGGGGTGTACCTGCACGCCATCAATGACACAACGATCACCAACGTCAAAGGGGTGCACCACAAACACGAAGATCATGGCTTCGAACAATGTTTTGGCCGTGTTTCCAAACATGAACACTACGAGCAACAGCTGAGACGAGATGAAGACTAGAATGGAGGTCGTTGCAATCTCCATCAGAAGAATCCAGACTATAACAATCACAACCAGCACAAAGCATGAAGCGATCTTGTTTAGCTCCTCTATTGCTGTTTTCGAGTCTTTCAGAGACACGGCTAGGCATTTTCTCTCATTATGAGCCTTCACCTGAGTAAGATACAAGTTTGGATTCATAAATATCGTGAACATAGCCTTACTAGTTGAATTGATTCAGGGTTCTCACCACCCAATTTCTAAAGGCCGATTTCTTGATCCTTCTTGATTCTGCAGCCCCTTCGAACAGTGGGAAAACGTTATCAACTTCTTCCTTAGGCATGTAACGAAGGATGTCGTCTTCTTCAATGAATCTAATCCACAACAGAGTGCAAAGATAAACATCAACGGTTCAAGTTGAAAATTAAACAAGAAGACGGAAACATTGATGACAAACTCACTTGTGTCCATGCTTGGCCACTCTCTTGAATATGGCATTAGCAGCCGCCCTGGCCTCAACCTCGGTCGTGATCATCACCGTGCCTCCTCCCCCTTCCTCGACACTCTCATCGAGAATCTCTGACATGGTAAGCGAGTCGGAATTCCTTATCACATTCATCAGCCCTCCCATAGTCCAAGCAGACACCTTCTCCCTGTTAATCTTGTACAGTTTATCCACATTAATCACTTGCTCCCCTTTCTGCTGCACCCCCTTCCTGAAACTCAACCGCCCGCTGCTCCTGTAACTCTCACTCACGCCATCCCAGACGGGATTCCCCGACAGCGCCTGAAGTATGTACTGATGAAAAATCGACTCCTGAATCCTATCAAAGTAGGTCTTGACATGAAAATTGGAAGCGACTATCTTAACCAACGTTGTCTTAACCATCCACATGACTGCGCCCACAAGAGTGGACACAATCCCTCTGGTGATCTTGTTCAAGATGTCGGATTCCCTTCTGGTCCGCCTGACCCCCCGGTTGATGAGAAGCACCCACGCCACGAGGATGAGGGCGAGCCAGACGACAATGCGCACGCTCTTCTTGAGGGCGAAGAGGAAGTAGAGCACCTTCTTCTTGAGGAGGAAGTTCCGCTCGATAAGGAAGACGAGGAGGTTGGTCGCCCACTCGGTGAAGAGATGGCCGCAGAATATCACCAGCACAAGGACGCACCACTTCCAGAGCTGCAAGCTCCATATCTGGACCTCGTTGTCGAGCTTACTTATCGTTTTGCTCAGGATTAACAGAGTTGTGATGCTCACAAATGCAATCCATTCTAGAATGAGCATGGCCCTCCACTTCCTGCTCCGCTTTGCGGCCTGGGGCTTGAGGATGTCCGTGTTGTACACGTCGTCATCGTTGTTGTCAATGTCATCATCATCGTCGTCCATCGAGGCCATAAGGGGCGTCCGCGGCGTGATGGGGGCGGATGTTTTTGGAGTGGGCTTTGGCGAAGGAGAGGAATTGGCGGCGGCTGGCTTCAAGCTGCTCGGGAACGGCGGCTCGGCGATTCGTGATTTCGGCTTCGAGTAAGCCGATTGTGTGACCGGTCTTCGGCGCATGTCCGCCTTCGAGTCTGGAGATGGAGCTGGGATGACCAGCTGAGCCGCCGCTGGAGCTGGAGCCGGAGCTGCGGCGGCGGTGTTGAATAAGTTCATTTTCATCTGAATATCGGATTCGGAATCGCCATTGTCTTTGGAATTTTCAGCTTCTGGTTTGGGAGAGTGAATCTCCAAAACAACATCTAAATTTCCGCCCTTTCCACCCACTGATATTTCACTTTCCATTATAAGCTAAGAGAATAAAAATTGAATCTTGATCAAAATTCAAAACTATCTATACAAAGAAAATAAGGACTTTGGATTTTATTTTATCTATCAAGGCAAGGTAACGAACTTACCGGTTAATTTGAAATTCTTATTTGATCGCAGAATACCACTTATTCTGAGATGCAACAACTGGAGTAGCTGTTCATTTGGTTGATGACTGCTGAGCACAAAATTATTGACATTTCAATATATTCAATAAAGGGAAGAGAAATGATTTTAGTTTTACTGACTTTGATTGGATTTTGGTTTATTTATTCTACTTTTTAGGATATTAGAAAAGTCGTCAAGACAAAATACCACTGTTTTCATTCTGCAAGTATAGATGTATGCATTTGACGTTGACCAATTGATCAACCATCTTCACTTTAGGATTTTATTGCCTACAATGTGCTTTAGTTTATTGTGTTTAATTTGTGCTATCTTCTTCTTTTTTTTCAATCCTAGTAATACTAGAGCATAAATGTAGAAAAAGAACAATTACTTTACAAATTGTTGTTTTTAAATAAAACGTGGTATAATCATGCATATGGTAAACAATAAGGTTTCTAGTTCATCTGTCTCATTTTAAATTTAAAATGAGATATTCTGTTTTCATATTTAATAAAAGTTTATTTTTTTATTAAAATATTCAATATATTTTTCTGTTTGTCTAATAAGTAACGTATTTTTCTATTTATCTAAATTTTGTAATTACGTGGTCGTTCTTGAATGAAATGGAGAGAGTAAAAAGTGTAGTAATTAGTACTATTTAAAAAGTTAAGTGGACAGAGAATAAAATAGAGAATTGAATAGAATAAATTACCCAAGATATTTTATTTTTACTAAAAGAGAAATAACTCATTTTAGAGGAGACGTTCCAAAAAGAAATGCGAACAGACGGATGGAGTATACATGGTCATCCTTAACCCACAAACTTTAGGAGTATGAATTGTGGCACAATATTTGTTTGAATAGAATTTTATAGCTAAGATATTAAACTTACTAATTTTATGTTTTATGTTTTATGTTTAAGTCTCTTTCTGGAAAAAAGAAATAAACAATAAGCAAGTCGTTCTCGTCGATGATGTGTTAGCTGTGACTAAAATATTTTGTTTTTGCGGAACAATACAACTACAAGTTGCTATATAGTAACGACATATCCCACTTGCAATATATACTACTATAAAATAAAAATCATTTCCCTTCTTCTTAAGTTAAAAATCATTTACAGGTCATAAACTTCTTTCTTTAAATAATAACAAATATAATCTGCACCGCCTACAATAATAGTGCTTTCATTTCACTTCACACAAAGTTCATCCAATATCATGAAATTTTTTACTTCTGACTTTACTTACAATATGCCATTTTATAATTATCAAGGTCCGTACTAATTTAGTTTAAAAGTATTATTTAAAAGAGCATTTTCCTATGTCATATTTAAATACAAGCAAGGTCGTTTTCACATTGATACAGTAACAATTGCAGAAAACTCAAAATACCTATTTTTTTTTAAAATAAACACGAACATACTAATAAATTATTTATATGCATGTATGATGCTATAAAAGTTCATAGAAAATCGTTGATTACACGACTATTCAAAGAAGTACAAATGGGCGGATCCATTTTGGCAAAATATTCTTATATCTGTGTTTTTAAGTTCAAAAGCAATTACTGTAGTTTATAATATAGAAGCGGAGCATCACTATTATTAATATACAATTGTCATTAAACAATTCATTAAATTAGTAGGATCCTAATTAGAAAAGGTAACATGAAAAAGAACAAAAAGTTGCAAGGCCCATGTGCGCCTTGATGGCAAATTGGCTATTATTCGCAAACAATAATCTCTACTGATTCAAGAATAATTTTAAATCAGGAATCTCTTATCCATTTATAGATCTACAAGTATTTTTAAGCATGTTCCATACCATCACAAATTTTCAATTGTGTTGTCGTCACAAAATCTTAGTAATAATAAAATTATATGTTCGTTAAAAAGAGATTGATGAATTGTTAACTAATTATTAATCTCAAACTAAGACTAAATCATAGCCTAGATTAGAAGATCTAGTAGTTGAAATAATGTCACATAGATTATATTTTTAATTAAGAAAATTAATAAATAAAATTAGAGGGTATTAATGTCAATTCTCTCTCATTAAAATCATCTTAAAATTTTTAAATTTACGTAACTCTCTCGATTTAAATTATTTTTTCGCAAAAAATATACTACCTCCGTCTCCCAAAATTTGCTACACTTTGACCCGACACGGGTTTTAAGAAATGTAATGGAAAGTGAGTTGAAAAAGTTGATGGGGTGTGGGTCTTACTTTTAAAGTATTAGTTTTATAATAAAATGTGAGTAGGAATGAGTTAGTGGAATATGAGGTCCACTACAAAAAATGGTAAAAGTAAAGTGTATCAAATTTTCGAGGGACGGACCGAAATAGTAAACTGTATCAAATTTTCGAGGGACAGAGGTAGTATCAAATTAAAGATAATTTTATAAGGATTCCAACGAGATCTCAATTGCATATGTTCCGACGACGTTCGGATGATGAAATTTGATATTTTTTATTTTAGTTTTCGTAAATGTTGATAACCAAATTTTTATCAACAAATATATCAAAAAATCTCAATAAATATGTGTTGATATTTTCTTGTACTAGTGTTGATATTCTTATGTTATATTGTTGATATTTGTAATACACTATGTTGATACAAAAAAACATTCACGAAAATTATCATATGATAACATAATGATGATATTACCCTTTTGTTGATATTTTGTCTACTATTTATTGAGATTCGTAAGATTTAATCTCATTCGCTCATTTTAAAATTTAAGGGTGAAGATTTGGTCTTGATTTTGGATTAAGGTGCTATAAGCATCAGAATATGACCCTAGTTAAAAAAAACACTAATTATGTACAAGTCGCGTACTTAGATTAATGATATTCATCATTTCCATAAACCATAGTAATTGAGATTATATTTCTAAACTTCATCCTAGCTCTAAATTTTCAAAAAAAGGAAAAGACCCACCTAATCTAATGCACTAAATCACAATTGAGCAGACTTTGCTTTCCATTAATTATCATTAGGAAGAGCTTAGTCTTAAGAATAATGGTCGTCTAATTAGTAATTAACACTTGTTATTCAGCGTGTGAAAACAAATAATGGGTGTAACGTCCAAGGGTCAACAAAGTCCCATTTCTCAAATTATTTACTTTGTGGTAATAATTAAAATATATATGAATTGGTGGCGGCTTTGCATTTGTGCCTTAATTTAAATGAATCGTATGTCCAAATACAGCCGACCGTTAATATTTTATACATTTGGCTTTATTATAAACGTGTACTTCATCTTCATAGCTCCCTTTTAAACTTTAATCTCATAAGATTGATGTGTCTAATTAAGTTTATACGTATCTTCATAATAATTATAACTGCTCCAAAAAGAATTTTGCAAATTAAAAATGATGTACTACTACTCTTATTTTCTTAATGAAGGGCTGGATCAATTAAAATTTAAAATTGAGACTTTTGTATGTTCTCGGCCTTCTTTAACTCTGAAGTTTATTTTTTCTTCTTCGTGGGCCTTTGAAGTTGAAGTCAACATCCTTCTTGTATATTATTTCAATTTTCAACAATGGATAAATAAGATAAATATAAATAAATGTATTAATGCTAGGATTTGTATCCACATCTTGTAAAATAAGGAAATACCGTAAATAATTTTCCGTCTAAATCAATTCCCATTTATATACTAAATACTCCTACTTTTTTTTGTTTTATTTTGTTGGGAAATGATGAGAGGTACTGAGAATGAGAGTTCTTTTTCATTATTTTTTTAACTTTCACCTTTTTCATTGCTTTATTTTATTTATCTTCTATCTTATTTTCATAAATTGTATTGATAAAATACGCAATTTACACCTTAAATTAAATACGGTAACAAAAAATCAATTTAATATAAATTATATTAATTAATATAAAATACTCATTGTTAAATTCTAAAAGGCTAATTGCCTTAAAAATCATGAACTTTCATAAAAGTTTGGTTTTTCCCGTAAACTATAAATGTTGCGTAAATATCATGAACTTTGCTTCCGTGTGCTAATTTCCTGTATCGGGTATTCCGGCTAAGATGGCGATATTGACGCTGACGTGGACGATGAGTTGGCTGATGAGATGGAATTTTTTTTTAATAAACAAAAGCATTACTTATTATACTTATTATATTTATCCCTAAAGGTTTGTGTTAAAATGACAACCCCTCTTAAAGCGACACCGTGACACCACTTATACAGCAATATTATATAGATTGTTGTGTAGCGTGTTGGATATTGCTGGACAAGAAAAATTGTTGTATAAGAGCAACAAATTGTTGGCCGAGTTTTTCAACTTTTTTTTGCCACATGGCAGCTTATTATTCGTCCACGTGTACAAATGATTGGCTAGGAATGGTGATATGGTGTTATTTTAAGAGGTGGTGGCACCCTAACATGCCCATATCCCTAAATCCCATAATTGACTGAATTGAAACACAACGCAAACGAGAATTGGCAAACCCATCTTCTGCGCTCAAGTGCTCCCATCTTTAGCGGTGATGGCGGCGACGGCGACAGCTACGACAACGGCGGCGAGGGCTATGGAATCTAACAATCGGTTTCGAACCTTACATTTAACAATCGATTAAATCTAACCTCTTATTTGATTGAACACGAAATCGCGATGTGATGGAGGAATTGCGGCTGGAGGAGGAGGACGGGATGGAGAATTGCAGATGGAGGGGGAGGAATAGCGATGGGATGGAGGAATTGCAACTGGAGGAGGAGGAATCGCGATGGAGGAATTGCAGATAGGACTTCAAGATAGGAGGAAGAAATTGAAGAAGAATCATATACCCTAATTGATTAAATTTAAATTTTTAACATAAACTACACAAAACGATGTCGTTTTGTGCGTGTAAAAACGACGCCGTTTTGTATATTGACAGCCGGTATGCCATGTCACAACTCCGGCAACCACGTAGGATAACTTTTGGCCGGAAATATACCGGGTCTGGTCTTACAGGAAATTTACACAACCCGGTAAAGTTCATGATTTTTTACGCAACATTTATAGTTTACGGGAAAAACCGAACTTTTATTAAAGTTCGTGATTTTAAAGCCAATTAGGCCAATTCTAAATATATTATACTCACTCCATCTGCCATTAGGAGTCTTATTTGAGTTTGACATGAATTTTAAGAAATGTAAATAAATAAAAGTTGGTAATAAAAGATAGTAGAAACTAGAATGTGGGATCCATTTTTATATAGGGAAATTGGTCCCTAAAATAACAATCTTTGCCTAAAATTTGGTATTTCTCACAAACTTTAAAATTGGTACTCCCTCCGTCCGACAAAAGATGTCACACTTGTGAGACAACATAGGATTTTAGGAGGTTTTATTTCGTGTGTTTGTTTGGAGAGAGAAAATATTAATTTTATATTCATGTGAGAGAGAACTTTTTCCAAAAATGGAAATGTGACATCTTTTGTTGGACAAACTAAAAAGGAAAGTGTGACATCTTTTGTGGGACGGAGGGAGTATATAATATCACAAACTTTGCACTTTGTTTGATATTTCCCATGACATGTCTACTATTCCCTCCATTCCCTCATAGTTGAGGCAAAACTTTTCGGCACAGAGTTTAAAAAATGGATGTTGAGTGTGTTAAATAAATATACAAAAAAGTAAGAGAGAGAAAAAAGTAGAAAGAATAAAACAGAGAGAATAAAGTAAAAGCGAATAAAGTAAGAAAGAGAAAAAAGTTTGTACTATGTATGAAATTGACTCAACTATAAGGGAACTTCCCGAAATGGAAAAATGACTCAATTATGAGGGAACGGAGGAAGTACTATATTTTGTTGAGAAAACCGGATAATTTAATCTCAAATAGTGAAATGAACCGTTCAGTAATTTTAGAGTTAACTCAATGGAGTTTACTCGATAAAATTACTACTCCAAATAAATTCTTTGGAAAAACTGGTGGGGACATGTCCCTCTTAAATACCAGACTCCTAGCAGAATTTATCAACACGGTGTATATATCACAATATAAAAACACCCAAAAGAACCGCACAAGACACTATTACTAAACCCGCAAATAATATTGAATTCAATGTCACAACAGAAAATAAAACCCAGGAATAAATGCGGAACAAAATAAATAATAAAGAAAGAACACACCCAGAACTTTGATAACAGAGTTCGGCTAAATTGCCTATGTCTCCAAGTACCCTCTGCAGAGCCCACTTATATTTAAATAGAGAAGAGAATATATTGAGGTACATTTACAAAATGGGAGGAGTTCTCCTTTTATAGGCAGCCACTCCCCCAAACTTCCTATGACTCACTAGTGTGGGATAACAAATTTTGACAATTTGTCAAAGTTTTTAGGCAAACTTCAACAAATCTCCACCTTGGAAAAATTTCAAATTCCACCGAACAAGAATCTTCTCCACCCAAATAAATGACTCGGGGTGCTTTCATATTGGCGCAATCAAGCGCCTGCTCCAATTCGCAGAATATTAACCAAGTCCAAACAATGTTCAAACTTGGCTCTCTAAAACGTTGCGACTTCTGTGTGTTCTCATTCATTCTCTTCAAAACGTGTGTGTATTGTTGTGGGCTGTTCAAGTTGGACCGTCGACCTGATCAGGCCAGCCTATTTCTGCCGGTTACCTGCGTAAAACGCGGATGAGTGGATCCGGTAAAAGCTCAGGCTGATCAACTCGGCTTATATCCGACTCGAGTGATATGAAACGAGGAACTCAAAAGTGCGTGCTTTCAAAACCTTAACCCACTAATACTATTTGATTAGTATAGGGAAGTAAGGATCGATCCCACAGAGATGAGGCGTTGGTAAGGGTTTGTTTGCATGACACGGCATGGGTTGCTTGGCTGCTTCCACACTTTCTAGGGGGTGGGTTAAATTTTAACTACTGGACTTGAAAAATAAACTGGACTGAACAACTTAACTAAACTACTTGATCAACTAGACTGACATTATTATAAATAGACAAACAGAATAAACCGGGACTGTCAGTCCCCTACATAAAGCACTATAAAATAAAAACTTTCTAACAACTTCATCTTCTTCAACTAATCAACATAGAAAATAGAACATGAAACAGATCTGGAAAGTTAAGAAGACGAAACATCAGAAAACACTTAAAACTTAAATCTACTCCTAAGATCTAAGCTACGACTACGTAAAAACAAGAACTATGACATTTTCATGCAAAAACGAAACATAAACTCCTAGATCTAAACACACGAAGATGACTCAAACATAAAACATCAAATCTGAACGGAATAAAACAGAACAAAACAGATCTAAGCTAAGACTCGAAACATAGAAGCAAAAAAAAAAAGATCTAAAACATCAAGCATAAACATGACACAAAGTTGGAAAATGAAAACAGAAGTTCAAATCAAAATATTAAAGAGTCGATTACATGGAAACTAAGTTGGAACGCAAATAAGAAAGTAGTAAATTGTCTCATCATCCCTTCTCGGGATGGAATACAGAACAGAAATGGAAAATTGTGCGAGAAACAAACACCAAACAAGAACTAGCAGCGAATAAAACAGGAACCAAGTGCGTGTGTGGAGAAATCGAGAATAAGGAAGTGAAATGAGCTCTGCGTTCAGCTCTGGAAGAGAGCTAAGACTCTAACCTACTCTAAGAAGACTGTTGAGAACCCCCCTAAACTACAACACAGAAAATAAGAATGGGGGAACTCCATTCTCTTCGTTTATTGGACTCTTTTATATAGGGAGGCGTAGGGCTCTGATCCCTACGGTACCACCTCTCCAAAACGACAATGCTTCCCTTCACACTCTTAGGTGGGGTCTCTCGCTTTCTTTCCAATGCAGAACTCTGGCTGGCTCCAGTAAAATATTGACTTGATCAGCTTGTTGCCGTCTTTTTCTCCTCTTTTCCTTGATTATTGCCTTCGTCCTCCAGATTTGTGCGATCTCTAGTTTCTGGCGAATTTCACACACACCTGACTCAAAAAGGGTCGTAAATTCACGGATTTAGGTGCAGTTTTACTATGGAACACATGAATGAAACGAGCCTTATCAAACTGCTCACACTTAACCCATATTTGTTCTCAAGTATGAAAGAAAAGAAAAAGACAAGAGGCAAGTTTCAATGCATAGTTCTTATTGAAAAACGGCAAAACCAAGAACAAAACCTAAAAATCTAGAAAAGGAGGAAAAACATAAAAGCAACTAAACACATTGACACTTAAATGAAAAACAAACAGAGAGGATAGAACTGGTTTATGTTTATTGGCAATTGTCCCCACAAGCTTAAGGTCAATCCAATTGTCTACAATCTCAGATTCATTTCCCTCCCCTCTTCTACCTAATCATGCTTGTCCGTTTGTCAAGATAGCTTCTATCTTCCCAACTGTTGGATTCACTCGGTCACTCAATACCATTGATGCTAGATTTTTATTGACAGAAGCTAACTCCTTAAGGTCTTTTATTAGGTTGTAATGGGGCCAAGGTTATAGTGTATATAGGTGTGGGTCCTATGGGTTCTAAGTTCATACTGAATTGCACAATAATGAAGGACATGTGAACTTAGGGACAGAACTAGAACAGCCTCTGAAGAGAGGGTTTTTGCACGTGTGTCGTATGCACGTGTCCCTCCTTTCAACAAGATTTATAATTTTCCCACTAATGCAACGCATATTACTAAGTATAAGCAGCAAGAGCAGGGTCGTACCACATGGACCATGAACCTACTCGAGATTGTTTCTATGACACAATTGGAAAAGGGGTCGGCTGTTGCCACACATTCATTGAGTGGGTTAAAACTCTAATCTACTTGACCTGGCGGAATTAAACTGGACTCTATTTACCTGACCTAGGAGACGGGAGAAGTACGAACACTTGCATGACAACCAAACTCAAGGCAACTTGTAAACTGAAGTTAAACTAACTAGAACACCTGTAACTGAAGGAACATGCTGAAACTTTCCCAAAATAAGCAGACAAAGATGCAAAAGCAAGTGGGGACCATTTTTCCTAAACTGGCTGGGGCTGGTAGAAAAGCTGTAAAAGCAAAAAGCAGATCTGATTCTCTAACTAACTTCTACTTCATCTTCTCCATACAACCAAGTAAAAACAGAGCATGAAACAGAGTTTCAACACCATTGACGAAATAAAACAGAGCATGCTTCAAAACAAGATGTAAACACGAAATTCAAGCTAGAACTACCAGACCTACGCTACTGGGTCAAGCAGAAAGCAGAATAAACACAAATTGTCACCTAAACTAACAAATCTCATAAATCGGGCACGTGAACAACTAAATCTCAACCTCTAAACTACTGGAAATCATATAAACAACATGAATCTAAACATCTAAGCTACCAATTGCGAAAAGCATCCAAGAAACGTAAGTAAATAGCATCATCAACATGAAAATAAACACCGAAGCTTCATAAAACTGAAAATAAGTCGAGATCCAACGGCGGAGTCGTCAATTCCTCTGATGGAACTCAAGATCTAACTACATCATCTCAAAAGTGGTAAAGAAAACAAGGATCCAACGTCGGAGTCGTCAATTCCCCCGTCGAAACCATTAAACTAAGCTAAGATAGCAGTGGCGTTAAGCGCCTATGAGAGCTTCCTACCTAAACTACGATAGCGTTAAGCGCTACTTCTTCATTGTGGGAAGCTTCTATTTATAGAGTGGCTTCAATGTCAACCCTAATGCAACTTCTTGTCGGTATTTGACCATTTTACCCTTGAAGTAATTGAGGATCTTCATGCCATTCCGTCATTCTATAACCTTGACCAGGTAGACGAATTTTCTGCACTTCTGCTCCATTTTCTTCTATGTTTGTGGGTCAGGCTATACACTCTTCCTGCCCATTTTCTAACAATTTTTCTTTTCTAATTTTTCTTAGGGTCAGGTTACAACATTTCCTGCCCATTTTCTTTCTAACTTTTTGTTCTTCTCATGTTTCACACTCTAATTTCTATTCCCAGCGGTGAGTTACCCTAGCCTGTCCCCTTATTCACATGATATGGAGCCTTAGAGATTCCAAAGAAGGGATGATTATATTTGAGGCTCAATGGGTGTAACTAAGGGGTGCCTTTACAATGAGGCAGGTTCATCTGGTTCGAAAGAATTTGGCTCAACTGGTTATTCTTATTGCCTTTAGTCCTTGATAGCGTATGTCACTTCCCCCTAAGCATCAATGGCAGGCTTTCTATTTTTTTTTATTTTAGTAGAAAGTGTTCTACTCTGCCTTATAACTCACATTTTAGAGGCCTTAACCGAGGATTAAATTAAAGCTATTTCTATCTTCCTTACATCTTCCAAGCAGATTTTAACCAGGATTGGATAGACGACTAATTAGCTTAGAAAACAATATTCGTTGGTGATAAACTTCATTTATCTTAATGACATACCATCATTAAAATTTTTAGCTAACCCAAACCCAAATTTATCAAGAAACAAGAGTTGTCTTCCTGATCAAGATTGTAACACCCCCTACCCGGCGTCTGCAGGACGAATAGGTAATGTCACCCTCAAGTATGGCAATTAAAATTTTTATTTTCTAAACCATTCAAAACCAAATATTTAAATTTATTTAACATTTACGGTTATAGCAGAAGTAACTTAGTATAAAATATTAGTATTAACATGCTACAGCTAACCATTCGAAAGATCTATTACTAATAGAGCTCAGTGACCCGCCAAGGATGCAGCGTTGAGACAGACATGAAGAAACATCAACTGGTACTCTTCAATGCCGACTAACCTGTAGCATACTCAACACTTTAGCCAAAAAATTTCTCATCAAGCAAAAAAATATACAACTTAAAATTCTTATTATTATTTTATGTACCAATTATTCCCACATCTATCATATTATTATCATCTTATTAAATTCTAACATAAATTAGGAAGCATTCTCCATTACCAACACATGCCCAGAAACCAACAATGAGTAAAATCAATCCAAGAACATATCAACAGTCATCATCTCTATCTCATGGAGTTTACCAGATTTATAATCATATATCACTTCGTAAACCAACATAAGATAGAATACAAAGTATAATGCATATCACCAATTATTATTTACACACTAACACGTATGTAGATCACCAACATTTTCACATAATCAAACACATATAGCCCCTTTAAGTGCTTAGTGACAGACTAGGGTACGCGGACCAGATCAGAAGCAGAAACAGAATCATATGCAGACGCGGATTTTTGTCCTTGAGAGGACTCCGCACAGACCACCCATTTAGGGTGCAGACAGATACCAGATAAATCAGAGATAGAGATCAGAGACACAGACGATCCTCGCTTCGGTTATCCAGAAGACGAGGGATAGCAGATAATGCAGCGCTGCCGTCCTATGGCATGCCAATTGTACCCACAGAATATACTCAAACACGGGGCGTATAAGTATAACATTTCCATCTCAGTACATGTTATCAATATTTTCTAAAATAACACATCAGCAACTTTAATCATACCAGATCACCTCAAATGAGAAGATTAAATTCCAACACTCTCATCATACCATCACATACCCAAATTTCACATAATTCACATCATAAATAACATATACAGATCACAGATTGTGTCACTGATTAGCACAGAATATTATGTATGAAATAGTGTAAACTAATTTCAGGAATTAATTTCTCTTAGAGAATATGCTACCTTATGACTCAATGTAATCGACCAAGTAGG
Source organism: Salvia hispanica (assembly GCF_023119035.1). Lineage (NCBI taxonomy): Eukaryota > Viridiplantae > Streptophyta > Magnoliopsida > Lamiales > Lamiaceae > Salvia > Salvia hispanica. Next base: position 18,575,393 of record NC_062969.1, read on the forward strand.
GACATAACATAAACTTATATTCTGCCCTTTTATTTATTTTTCATAACCAAAACATTCAACAATTCATCACAATCTCATAGTTTGCTTCTTGAATTTCTTATTCCATAATTAATCATAATTCATCGAGTTAACAAGTCACATATAATCTCATAAGGACATTTAATTATTACATAAAAGCACATAAGAGAATTAGGCTTTTTAATTGTCGAGCATGCTACCTGGATGACGTTTATGTCCAAACCTTTCCATTCGACATTTCTTCTTTCGCCGATCCTTTTTCCTTTCCTTTGCTATGATTTGGGTGTAGCTACCTCATAGCATGATAACACACATTAGTTTATAAGGAAAGGATACTACTATAAACTAAATCCTTTCCTTTATCCTCATTTGATATCCAAAATGTAAAGTAATTTCATGATTCATCATTTAACTTCTAATATATGACCTGCACTGGACTGATTTCTCATTAACGTGCTGTATTCATTCAAAAGGCTCCAGAGGTGTAAAACAATATTTTCAAATACCCCAGGAAGTCTAGATTACAAAGCAACAAGATTCAGTTGAAAATTCCTAATGGTTCGAGAGATATTCTCCTTTCACCCCAGACTACCAAAATCGAACAGTTTCTGGCAACATTTACCCAACAATTTATACATATAGTAAATGAACTCTTAAATTTTCCATAAAAATCAGGCAACCTCTAGACCCATTTTATTTTTAAAATTGGTAAATCAATGTTTTGACAGTTCGAAACGTGCTAAAGAATTCGGAACATGAGACTGAAAACCAGAGGACTTAATCCACTTCAAACTAATGAAGAGAAACATGTTATATCACATTCCCAAACCATTTCCAACAAACTGATAATAAAATCCCAACATCCCTAACCTAGGGTTTTGTCCTCTATGGCATTTCACAAATAAATGCTCAATCTATTCCAAGCAAAGCTTAAACTATAATCAAATACGGCTAAATGTTACGTATTCAACGTTAGTTCAAAGAATCAAATCAATCAATTGCCCTAAGTCATGAGGTCTGAAAATTAAACATCTCAAACTAATTGAAATACCAAAATATATGCTTCAAAATTGGGATAGAAAGGTAGATCTACCTCCAAAATAATCCAATCATGCAATTGCTTCATCAACTCATCAATAAAGATGGAATTTTGTGAAGAAAGTGGTTATGGAGGGAGGAAGAGGGGTTGTCGACATTTTGGTAGAGAAGAAAAAATGAGGAAGAAATATGATATCTCATGTTTTTAAGTTAGTCTCCCAATATTAATATTTTTCATGGCTAAAAAAAATGAGACACTTGGCAACATTCAAATACACCCTTTTGTAAAGACTTATCTCTAGACTGCTCTCTAATATTTAAGATCAAATTTGCAGCCATTTCATTCCAAGTTGATGGGTAAAAATCGGCACTTTTCAAATAAAGAGAAAGAATTGATTTAATTCATGTGAAAAGACCAAAATGGCCTTCTATCGAATTTTCTACACGAACATTGTATAAATCCTAATTTGTTTCTCAATCTTATTCAAATTATACTTATAATACTTAATTATAATGCTACAAAACCCCTCATTCATTATTTTAATTAATTTGGCAATTTTCGTCGTCGAAACAATCACCGAAAACCTGATATACAAGTTTTACACTTCTTAATATATTTGTTCTAATCTCTCCATTTCCAACCTTATATTATTTTTTTAACACTAAATTTTCACTTAAACACTTCTAATCATACACTTTTAATATTTCAATTTATTTCCTTCCCGATTTCGAATTAATATGCGAAAACATCTTACAAATAATTTTTATACTAGTTTCTAATATCATTTCCACTCTTTCTAATTCATGTACTATTTCAAAATCTTCACTCTCATAACATTTTAATCATATTATTAGTTACCACTATTTTCAAAATCGAATTATTCGACAAGAGTCCTGATTCTCCGGTTTCCTAATTGGAAAATCAATTTCCGACTAAGGTCATTTTTATTTTTTTTCGGGGTGTTACAAAGATCATGACCTCAACTCTCAGTGATTCAGAACCTTAATTACATATCTAATTCAATATCTAAAAAACAGCACCCTGCACTAAATAAAGTGAAAAATAACCACAAATCTTCTAGTCAAGATCATGAATTTCTGATCATATAAATATGCATACATATCTTTTAGTCATTTCTCCCCACACACCTCCTCCCCTTTAAAAAAAAAAGAGATGAGAAACCACGAACTGAAATAAATAATTATTCCAAGATATTTCTCTTCCCGAAAAGGAAACTCATGATTGATCGAGTTGATTCAGTCAAAAAAGAAAATTCAGATCGGAGGTGGGAGAAGACTTCTTTCTGCAATTGGAGCTGGAAACTGCAAAATTAACAAGGAACTACAGAAAGAAGGGGGTGAATATCAATATTATCACACACAGAAATCAATGAGGTGTCGAATCGTTGTCTTCGTGTTATTTATGAAAACGAAGTTGTTAGATATTGATTGAATTATAATTGGGCCCAACAATTGGTTAGGGTCTATGTTGGGCCGTATTATATATGCTTAAGAGGTGTTTGGGGATTTCATACAGAATTTCTTGGTTCTATGAAAAAAGTTTGGTTTGTAGAAAATACACATTACTAACTCGATTTGATAATTTTACCCTAGTAGCTTTCACCTAATGACTTCATTTGCCCCCGCCCTTAACCATATTACTGAAAAATAAGAACTTATGTAATGATACGAGTTTTAATGCACAATTGATAAAATAATAGAGAATAATTAGTAAAGTAAGAGAGAGAGAAATGAGTAATGTAAGAAAGAGAAAGGAAAAAAGTAATGAAGTAGTGGTTGTGGGGTCCACTTCCTAAACTAGAAAGTTTAGAAAGTATCTATTTTTAAGGGAAGGACCAAAACAGAAATAGCTTCTATTTTTAAGGGACAGATGTAGTATATATGTATCATATTTTACGGTCGTTAAAAATATTGCGCCCCTCCCTTTCTTGGTTTGACGCTGAAGGCTCTTTAAGCATGAGTTTTTTCTAGTTGTAACTTCAAAATATTGTGTGATTCCGAGTTTATAGATTCATCGTCCAAGTTTTGATACTCTTCGAAAAATAGTTTTCTTCATGTGGTAGCCAAGTTTCCAACAACTGTTGACAAGCCCGATTCACTAGCCTCCCCAAGTGGCTCGGTGGGCTCGCTCCAGAGTGGAGATGGGGCAGCTGGTCCAACAATGAGGACGATCGAGTCGAAGTGACCACAACGTCAACCCACGGGTTGCAGTCCAAGTACGGGCTAATCAAGTTGAGGACCGAGGAGTATAACATTTCTACTCCCTACGTCCGCCATTAGGAGTCTCATTTATGGGCGACACGAGTTTTAAGAAATGTTAAGAGAAGTGGATGGAAAAAAGTTAGTGGAATAAGGGTCCACTTGTATATATTAATTTTAAATGAAATGTGAGTGATATGAGTTAGTGGATGGTGGGATACCATTTATAGTAAAAGTGAACTGAGACTCCTATTCGCAGACGGACTAAAATGAAAAAATATGACTCTTATTCGCGGACAGAGAGAGTACATCTTTTGTGTGGGAATCAAAGTGTAATTTCCCAAAAACCCCTATCCAATAACACCCCATATCTGATATCCCCAAAACGCCCCCAGCAATCCACAGGAACTCCAGTAATGCCCTTAACATTCCCTTTCTTTGTTCTCCCTCTCCTGACTTGCAAGTTTATATTTGAAACTATTTACTGCAAAACACACACTGCAGCGTGTTTGTGCGTGAAAAATTGTACGGATTAGCTATGGAGGTTGGCGCGCACAACAGCCCTCGCACTGTGGAAGAGGTCTTCCGAGATTTCAAGGGTAGGCGTATTGGCTTGATCAAAGCTCTCACCACCGGTATGTTATTTTTGTTTCTCAATTTTGTCATTTCTCGTTGGTTTAATTGGAATTGTCTCTAGCTTTATTTGTGTTTTTTCGAGATTTAGGGTTTCTGGTCTAATTGGGTAGTCTTTTCGATGTAATTTTCGAGCTTTAGGGTTTTCTATTTGTTTGGTTTGTAGCGCTCTTTGTAATACTGAATTTGTGCTTGTTTTTTTTTTCCTTTTTCAGATGTTGAAGAATTTTTTCAACGCTGCGATCCTGGTGAGTAATTGGAGTTGTGTGGTTGATTAAAGTGGTTTAGTAGAGTGAATTTATGGGTGATTTTGTAGTTTGTTTGCTTATTTGGTTGACAATTTCGCTTTCCTTTTGTGTGGATATGACGGTACAAGCTGCGCTGTTTCATGGTTGAGTATTTTATGATTTTGATTTTTGTATCTGATAGTATTAAATTTGTTGTCATGAGATAATACGGGTTGGAATCATAGCTTAAAAAAGCAATGCTCAGTTTTTTTTGCAAATAATTTTACTGTAAAGGATAAGTTCTTGCTTATAATTTTGCTCTCAGTTGTATGTGAACCGAAGCAATGTGTATCTGTTTCAGTTGTCCATGCATCCGATGTTCAAACATTTTCCTACAGTTATCGTTATATTTTTGCTTAGTATTTTGTGCAATCTTAAGAGTCGGTTTACTGGTTTCCCCTTCCTTTCTAGTTTACAATGTTGTGCTCATGCTCGTTCTATAATTGTTAGCGCTTATTTTTTGGCTTCAGCGTATCATCTAGCTTGTTGACACAGCTTATCTTTGGTATCTGCTCCACTACCTATTACCTAGTCCACAAAATTCTATATTGTGTTTACACACGTTGAAAATTTTGTAGAGAAGGAGAATCTATGCCTTTATGGATTTCCTACCGAGCAGTGGGAAGTTAATCTACCTGCTGAGGAGGTGCCTCCGGAGCTACCAGAGCCTGCTTTAGGTATAAACTTTGCCAGAGATGGCATGCAAGAGAAAGACTGGTTGGCTCTAGTTGCTGTCCACAGCGATGCATGGCTACTTTCTGTTGCTTTCTATTTTGGTGCAAGATTTGGTTTTGACAAAGCTGACAGGTAGGCTAATCTGTAAGTTATGAATTTTTTAGAATATCCTTTTGAAAAATCATTTTCTTTTATTTCCTCTGTGTTGAATTCCTTTCTTCTGTCATCTTTGTGAGGTTTGGTTTTATTGAAGGAAAATTGCTTCTTTTATGCCGATAAATATGACTTGATATTGTTCTCAACTTTATTCTGCATTTCAAATACCTACTGGATTTTTTTTGTCTCCACTCTCCATGCGCTGATGATTTGAAGAATTACTGTATTCTTTCTTCCACTCATTTGGCTGTCCTCTTATGACCATAGTTTTTCAATAAATTTTACCCTAAGCATTCTTTACAATAGGAACTTTTCGGCAGTTGGTTGTGTTAGTGAACTTACACCTATTCTCTAATGTACCTTGGGATTGCAGTATAAAAGAGTTCTGTTTGATGTTGTTAATTGTCTTGTGGGGTGCCATTCTTTTGAACAAGGGGTTCATGGTTTATGGATGCAGGAAACGCCTATTCAATATGATAAACGATCTTCCTACAATTTTTGAGGTTGTGACTGGGGCTTCAAAGATGCAGTTCAAAGATAAATTGGGTGCCACAACTCACAGTGGAAACAAATCTAAGCCAAACTTAAAAATGGTAAATCCTTGTCTCAATTGTTCATGAAGACATGCACATTACTGTTTTGATAAAATTTTCTGTATTTAGCTTTGACCTGAGTGCAAGTGCTATATACAAAGTAGTTAATGAATTGGTGGTTTGTTAATTAATTTGTGTTAGCAGTTGAATGTTAGTCTTGCAAGCCAATCAATCCATGCTGTGTGAACTTTCACCTTAACCATAGTAATCAACCAATTTGGGTGATTCTTCAAGTTTGTATGATTGAAGTAATCGTTGGAGCTTGGATTTGTGAATGATAGGAAAAAATGTCCAAGCCCCCATCAAAGGATGAGAGTGAGGGATTAGACGAAGAGGAGGAGGATGAGGAGGAGGAGCATGGTGATACGTTGTGTGGAGCATGTGGAGAAAACTACGCACAGGACGAGTTCTGGATCTGCTGTGACATATGTGAGAGATGGTTCCATGGGAAATGCGTGAAGATAACGCCTGCTAGGGCCGAGCACATCAAGCAATACAAATGCCCGACGTGCTCTAATAAAAGAGCACGGCCTTGAGGAGTTATAATCGTGGCTGCTGCTAACCATCTAGTTGTCTGAAGAAGGAAGAAGATATGTCTGAGCACTCTATTTAATAGTCAGTCGTATTTGTGATGATAGTTAGCTACTGTTTATTTAGATGCAATAGGTCGGTGTAGAGGGTTTGTAAAAGCTTAAAACATCTGCACTCCGCTGTCATTAACTTTTTATTTATCCAATTCACTTTTCTTGCACCAAATTCCCTCTCTCCCTCTCTTACTCATCTCCTATGTTTCATAGTAGTTGTGGTATTTCTTTTCGGCACTAAAATTTAAAAAAATGAGCGTAATATGTTAAATAAAAAGATACTCCCGTCCGTCTCCAAAGATATGCACTTTGGGTTACTACGGCACGGGTTTTAATATAAAATTAGTAAAGTAAGAAAGATATAGAGAAAAAAAGTAAGTAAAATATTGTTAGTGGAGAATGGATCCCACCTCGTTAGAGAGAAGAGATTTTCTAAAATTAGAAAGTGCATATTTTTGTGGGATGGACTAAAAAGAAAGAGTTTATATTATTATAGAACGGAGGGAGTAATAAAGTAGAGAGGAAAAAGTAAAAAGTATAAAATACAGAAAGAGTGCATATTTTTGTGGAACGGTGAGAGTAATAAAGTAGAGAGGAAAAAGTAGAGAGTATAAAATACTTTGTTTCTCCCAAAAAATATGCATTTTGGTTTGTCACAAGTTTTAATGTAAAATTGTTAAAGTAAGAGAGGGGCAGAGAGAAAAAATAATTAAAATATTGTGAGTGAAGAATGAGTCCTACCACATTAGTAATAAAAGAGTTTAGATATTACTACAAACGTATTAGGATTGGAATATAATTAATTCTTAAAACAGTCTTACACTTATCTTTTATCTTTTTCCTTTTTCTTTTTTCTTTTTTTTTTGGTGCAGGACCCATTGTTATCTATTTTTATAATGGATGTTGAATATTCTGTCACCTGATATACGGAGCACTTTCCTTTTGACCTGCTTTATATGAACGAATTAATTATTCAATGGAGAGAAAGATTTCGAAATAGTTTTATTATATTTAGGAATACATCAGATGTGAGAGTAGTATGATTAGTAAAGTTAACTAAATATTATTCCTTAATTAATATGTCCACAAATATATGGCAAAGTGAATGGAATAAATAGGAGTAGAAAGAAACGACCTATATTTTCGTCAACCTTTTCTCGAGGCCTATTTATTTGAATTTTCAACTCACTTCAATAGTAGTTGGATTTGATATTTTGAGGCATTCATATAATTTCTTCAACAAACGTGAATTTTGCTACGGCAGCTGATATGGAGAGGAGATTAGCGGAAGCAGCTTTCGGAGGAGATCTAGAGGAGCTACAGAAGATCATGGTTGAGGATCCTCTGATTCTCGACAAAATCATCGCTTCCTGCGCCGACGAGACGCCGCTCCACACGGCCGCCATGCTCGGCCACCTCAGCTTCGTCGCAGAGCTGCTGAGTCGGAGGCCTGAGCTGGCCGCCGAGTGTGACTCACGCGGCCTCTCGCCGCTGCACCTGGCCGCGGCGAAGGGGCACGCGGAGGTCGTTCGGGAGCTGCTTCTCGTGAATAGTGACGTGGCATCGGTGCGGGATTCGGACGGAAGGACGGCCCTCCACGTGGCAGCAGTCAAGGGGCGGGAGGGTGCGTTGGCTGAGTTGGTCGCACTCGCTCCGGGTCTGACTCGAGTGCTCACCGGCCGAGGCGAGACCGGTTTGCACCTCTGTGTCAAGTGGAATCGCTTCGAGGCGGCCAAATTGCTGGCTGATGATGATTTCTTGCTGAATTTCAAGGATTATGATGGCAATACTGCTTTGCATATTGCTGTTGTCAAGAAGCAATTTCAGGTCGGTAATCAAATGCAAATTCTATATATTGTACAAATTCCAAACTATGATCTGCATTAGATTTTAAGATTTGATGTCAATACGACATCAACATTGTCAACCGATTGACGTTGTGTTGACGTTATGTCGACATCAAATCTTGAAATTTAACGGTCCGGATCATAGTTTGGAGAGTTCATAGAAAAGATGTTGTTTGCATTTTATCAATCCTATACTAGTAATATGCATCTTGGCAACACTAGATTTTAAGCATGCAAGCATCTCTGATGAAAGTGAATTTGGTGGAACAGATGATCAAATATCTGATTCAACTAGACCAAGTAGAAGTGAATGCCTTGAACAAGAATCAACTGACAGCATTGGATCTACTGAGACAAAGTCCTCGAGACACGAGAGATATGGAAATCGAGCACGCCCTTCTAAGCTCGGGTGCTTTGTCTGCTAAGGATATGGACTTGATCACCGATGAAGGAAAATCTCATCAGAGGCTCTCCTCTCTGCAGAGCCGCAAGCCCACGGACTGGCTGGGGAGGAGGAAGAGTGCGCTGATGGTGGTGGCGTCGCTGATCGCCACAGTGGCCTTCCAGGCAGGGCTGACCCCACCCGGAGGCGTCTGGGAGGACGACTACTATGTGGACGAGAACGGGCAAGCTGTGAGCGACCCTCACTCCGCAGGCCACTCTGTGATGGCATACCAAGAGCCTGGTGTGTACGGCGCTTTCATGATCCTCAACACCGTCGCCTTCCTTGCATCACTGAGCATAATTCTTCTGCTGGTGAGTGGGTTGCCACTCAACCGGAGGAAGTGGATGTGGCTGCAGATGGTGATTATGTGGGTGGCCATCAGCACTCAGGTGGCCACCTACTTTGTCACGCTCAGGCACATCTCGCCTCGTGACATGGCAGGGACACTCCGCGAAGTCACTGAGATATCAGTGCTAACATGGCTTACACTCATCGTCGTTGTGTTCGTCGGGAATGTGTTGCGCCTGAATTTGTGGGTTCTGAGGAAGTATGGATTGATAAAAGGGAAAGAGAGGGACTCACAAGGCATTGATGATGATCAAGAAGATGTACTTGAATAGAATTTATGTAACCAAAGATTTTCTTTTTTATCCTTACTTCAAGTGATATACTACTAATATACTCCATGTTACAAAGGAACAAAGAAGATTGCATATTGTCATCATTTCAAGTGAAGAAAGATCTCATTAAATCATAAATGTAAAGTCAAAATAACAAACCTATATTCTATGTTTCACATTTTTCACACTGGCAAGAATGAAAGTTTTAGTTCACTTCAAAGGAGAGCCTCTATATGCATATATAAAATCAAGCTACTCACAGTTGATTAGACAGAAGTTTGAACCTCCTAGCGCAATCTGATAGTCTCGTTAGGAAGGATGACGTTCGGATTTCTAATGTGTGGATTGAGTGCCGCGAGTTCTTTCCATTTCGCCCCAGATCCATGGACCCGAGAAGAAATGCTCCACAACGTCTCTCCCGGCTGCACAGTTGTTGAAGTTGGCTCAGAGGCAGGAGATGATTTGGGAGCACCCTTTGACTTCATTAACGGATGCTTATTCTTCTTCCCCATCCCATTCGCTAGCAGCCACCGTGATCCAGACTGTTGCTGATTCGCAGAACCCCATAGCTTCTTCTTCCCCTGCTCCGCCTTCAATCCGGCCACGTGCACCTCAGTTATCTTGTATTGGGGAATCTTCTCTTCCTCGTTACTCTCGTCTTCTGTCTGCTTTTCCGTAACATTGTCCTCTTTGGCACCTCCCCTGGTTGGTTTATCCTCGTCATCATCATCAGAGCTCCTCCACATAGAGACCGTGTTGTAGATTCTAGGCTTTGGAGGAACAAACACTCTCTCCACTTGAATGAGAGCGAGCATGGGGGTGCCAACTGGCTCATAGTCACGCAGAGGGTCGCGCAGCTGAACCATTAACGCAACAGTGAAATTGTCGCCTAACAGACCATACTTCCTACTCCTTCCCCGTCTCTTCTCCCCCTTTGACCTCCCTCGAAAATGGTCCAGAGAAGTGGCATGATGGGCTTCCAGTATTTTGGAGGTCCGCTCGCTTGCAAGATCACCATCATCGATGTCACCGGAATCCAGCTTCATCCATTCATCGAGTGTTAGCGACAGGCCCATCAACCCATCAACATCTTCACCATTATCTTTAACATCAAGCAGCTGCAATCCACCACTGCCATCAAGACCTATGGACCCACCAACATCGACCGTCTTTCCCTTGAGTGCAGAAAATTCACCAATCGACTGCGCACTAATATTTGAAGGAGCATCGTCATCTGACATGCCGGATTGTATCCTCAAGCCCTCGACTGAAAGCGCTTCAATTTTATCCATGGCCAGAGGGGCAAGATCCTCTAAAGACACATATTCTGCGTCCCTTTTAAGGGATTGGACACGGGATGAGCCTTTCATGTTCTTGTTTCCATGATGCACGTTCTTCATTACTTCGGATTCCTGATGCACCAACTCTTGCCTGAAACAGGACGATACATTTTATGGTAACGGTAACTGTTTATAAATTAGTACCGAAGCAAAATAACAAGAACAAACCTCTCAGGTCCCTCCAGACGCAGTTCGCCTTCCCAAGCTACTTGTTGGATGGTCTTCCCCGTTAGATCTTCCAGAGGCATTAACTTCTTAGCCTGCATGGAGAGCTTCTCGATCCCGATAGATGCCAGACCTTGAAGTATGTCCATCACACCAGACCCCATTACTGCAGGCACCACCACAGGATTGGACACCTGCATAATTAAACTCCCACCACTCTTGGCATTCCTGAAAAGTGCAGGATCCATAGATCGTAGAAACCCACCGTCTCTTGTCTGCACAAACGAACCCAAACCTTCACCCAGGGGTGGAAGCTGCTGAGGATCGTCACGAGGCATATCAATTGGACTGCCAAAACCAGAACCACCAGGTGGAGAGTGTTGAAATATACTCTCGTTCAAGCCCCACTCACGCATCAAGGCTTCGGTTTCCAAATCTTCCATCCTCAAGGCCCTAGTTTCAGCCCCGAATGCATCTGCCATCCTAGACATCTCCTTGAAACCTTCAAATATCTGTGGTTGGTGGAAATCCTCAGAGACAGTTCCCATTGGAATGTCGCTTGCAAGTTCTAATGGATAATTCTCAATACCGAAGTTGAGTAAACATCCTTCGGCGAGAGAATCCTTCTCAAACTGCCTGAGTAGACGCTCTCTTGGAGACTCGGGCTCACTTTCGGAACTCAAGCTAAATGGACTGTGATCTATACCCAGCATCTCCAAGAAATCAGTAGCCACTGAGTTAGTAATATCATCCAAATCGAGCGATTTCCCCTTGCTACAATCTTTGTAATCAGAACTAGCCTCCAAATAATTTTCAAAGTGTATAGCATCAATCTCTTCATTTTGAGATTCTAATTTTTCATTCGCCACCTCTGTTACACAACTTAGCGGGGATTCCATTTCTTGCTCAAGGGCTTCCTCCACGGAGATGTTTTTTCCTTCCGCGTCGTTGTTGCACATTTGTACTGATTGCTCGTCAGGTTCAGAGGATGGTTCTTTTGGTGAGAGATCGGAGGAGCTACCTGAGCCAAGGACCATCTCAACAGCAAAGTCAGCTTCTAGACCATTTCCAGTCTCTTCAGCAATCTTCAACACCTCATCTTCTGGTCCAACGTATTCTTTGCCTTCTATCCCCTTATCTACGACCGAAAACTCAGCAATTTCACATTCAGTTCCACAATTCTCTTCATCGGCATCAGGTGCTACGGACTGATCCACTTTGTGCGGGCCAAGACATGAAGATAAAGAAACAGACTCCATTTTATTCTCAACCGAAGTATTAGAAATTTCTTCATCCAGTTTTTGGTAGAGTATACTCATCGACTCTAGCAGTTCTGACCTTGGCATCGGCAAAACCTCATGAAGATCCTTTATGTCTTCTGTGTACCGGTTTGAGGCAGACAACCTCACAGGAAGACTTCCCGCTGGATAGATATCTGGTTCGGTCATTTGATCATAAGGCGCCAGGGGCTTTTCCATCCTTGTGCTGTTACGCTGAAAGCTAGGGATCTCAGAAACACTTTTTCCACAAGACACCTCAGCATTATTGCTCTGAATAGCATATCCAAAACTGACGTTCATTGTTGCGCCCCTTGCTTTACCTGACAACCTGAAACTAGTCGTCCACTTCCCCGAGCTCTTCTCCTCCTCCAGCTCCTCCAACGTTATAGGAAGCAATCTAGTCAAGTCCACTTGATGCTTCCCCAAGTCCAGCTCGGGCGCATCACAAGCAGAAACAAACAACGAGGAATGCTTTGCCTCATACTTCGTTGAATGGTGGGGGCCACTTCTACTACCATAGACCGAGCAAGAATGAGTCAACTGATCCTCAAACTCAGCTACTCCTCTACAAACCCTAACCGGCCGCGTCATCTGCTCAGCATCCCGCCTCTTCCAGTGCACAACGAGACAAGTGCCATCAAAGAGCGCGGGCATTCCTTCAATAGAGTGGACTTGGAGAGAGAAACAGCAATTGAACCTGCGGTTCCTCACTTGAGTCAAGGCCTTGAGACCTTTCCAGCTCCAAATAGACGACTTCTTATCCCTCTCGAACGAATCCTTAGCTGACTCCTTAACATGAGACTTTCCAATCGACTTGGCTCGACTACTAGCCGTAGAACTAGCAAGCCTACTTAGCGTTTTATCCGAATAAAACGTCTTATTTATAGCTTCGATATCGCTCAAAAGCCTCCCATTTCCTGAAACCCCACCCCCCTTCTTTTTGCTATCTGCCTTTGATGACAACATCTTCACCTCAAAAACTAAGCAAATTAACACACAAAAAAAAATCCAATAAATTACATAACCAGACACAATAATGTTAACAAAAATTGAAAAAATCGCAAAATTAAAAATAATAATAATCTAATCGGCTGTTTTTTGGTGATAACATACAGGCTTTGACTATCTAAGAAGAGCTAAGAGAAACAGATACACGATTGATTTTGGAGATTGGATTCTCAAATTATAAGAAAAAGGTTTCCAAATTGACATAGGCATAGGCTTAACCGGAGCACACAAGAAAAGCATATTTCACCGAAGGAGAAGGGGAAATGAAGAATCCTTGCAAGTAGAGAAATGGAGGTGAAGAATCTTACAAGTAAAATCATTCGATAGTTGAGGCGTAGCTTCCGCTCCTAGATTTGTGTCTGTACAAGTACAAGTCTCCCTATCTCTCTTTCTCTCTCTGAGTTATTCAATTCAAAATTTTGGAGTTTTGAAGCTGTCATTTACCAGAAATAAACAAATAAAAGTTTTTGTGATGCCCCTATACTACATGAAATTCTCATTTTCGCCCCTATTTCTAATCGGTGCGCCAAAACGCCGTCGTCCAATTCCGTTTTCCCTTATAAAATTAAATACTTAATTTAATCCCATTAATTCCATCACCTTTCTATTCGTACTGATTGATCAATTACAAATACTGATTTTGTTTTTAATGGCTATTTTTAAATGAATTGTACTATTTCATCTTTATATTTATTACTATTACACATTTTTTTTAAAATAAACTACCGTTACTAACTCTGTTAGAATCTGAATTCTGCGATATACATGTTTCCATAGCTTACGGTAGTGCCAAATTACAATAACAAGCATGAAATAAAAAAAGGAAAATGTTTTAGAGACATAATGTCTCCGAGCCTTATTGCCATAATGAGGATATAATAGTAATTTTCACCATATATTTAGTTTTTGATTATTTTTACATTTTGTATACATATATTGTTGCCCCTAAACCATTAATAAGGAGTATTAAATGAGGTCATGAATTAGAATACCTTAATCATGGGAAATATATGTTGACAGCATATTTACGCAAAGTTGGGTGAATCTTATGACAATTAAATCTTTCAGAAATTTATAAGAAAAAGTATATTGAATACCTAAAAATTTTCTAATGCGTAAGAATTAATAATATGAAATAAAAATGTATTCTCAATTTTTTTTCCTCTCCTACTTTATCTATTAATATTTAGATCTCAAACCTCATAAAAAACATATTTTTTAACTAATTTGTTTAATAATAAAGCTATAAAGTTAATAATTTATTTTTCTTTCTAAAATATCAAAGTTCTTAGGTCAATTTAGGTATAGCATGGAAGAAGATAAATTTTTATATATGCAATAATACTAATTGAGTTTACGGTTTGATTTTGTTTTAATTTAAATTATTTTCCTTTCAAAATATTAATTTCTATAAATTCTTAAATTTTGGAATGGTATGGTCACTTTAATAAAAATAATCTCATATTCTTAACTCATATATTTATTATTTAAGACTATATATCTAATACTTTCTCTTTTTATTTTTAGAATATTATAACTTTTAACTCAATCCGTATATCATGCAATAAATTAAAATTTGATGCTTCTAATTAACAGTTTCTAATATTTTAATTCTTCACTTTCTAATATTAATTATTTAAATTCTTGATCTTTGAAACATTACATCGAATCTTATAAAAAATACTAATTATATATTTTAAAATCACCTATTTTATACATTAAAACTATAAAATTAATATGTTCTCTTTTTCTTTCTAAGATACTAGAGTTCCTATCTTAGTTCATTATAACATGCAACATATTAAAATATTAGTATTATATTGTAAATAAAAACTGTTAATTTACTGTTTTGATTTTTAGGATTTCATAGTTTTTAATTTAATTCTTCACTTTCCAAAATTCTAATTTCTTTAACTTCTTATTTTAGTACATTACATTAAACTTCGTTCCAAAAAATAATCGCTTGCTCATAATTCATGTATTTTATATCTTAAAGCTATATTGCAACTATTTTATTTGTTTCTTGTAAAATATTATAATTCTTAGCTCAATTCACTATAACATGCTACGAGTAGTTTATGAATACTGATGGGGTATACTGTTGATTTATGAATTTTAGACAAAAATTTAATTTATTTATTTTTAATTCTTGGAATGTTATAGTCGAACCACGTTTAAAGTATTTACATGTTCTTAACCCATCTATTTAACATTTTAAAGCTATAAAATTAATATTTTTTAATCTATTTGTAAAATATTAGAGTTCCTAGCTTAATTCACTATGTTATCTAACAAATTAAAATTTGATACTATATGATAATAGTAAATATGTTTAAGGTTTAATTTTAAGACTTTTATAATTTTAATTTGATTTTTTTACTTGAAAAAATTTTGATTTCTTTCATTTCTGAAATTTTTGGAACATTATGTTGAACATCGATTACAAAATAATGCAAATTGAGTTTACAGTTTTAATTTTAATAATTTTTTAATTTTACTTTTAATTCTTACTTTCTAAAAGTTTTAATTCTTATGTTTGTGAAGTTTAATTGGAACAATTTGAAATAATATTTAAAAGATTGTGTTTTAGGAGAAAGTTGCAAAAAGAAACTAACTTTAAAATTAAAATTAGTTGATGTTTGTTTATTGAAAATTAAGATATGAATTTGGTATTCCTAATTCAAAACTAAAAATTAATATTACAATTTTCAAAATAAAACTTTTAAATAAAAGAAGACGTTTTGCACTTTTGCTTTCATAAGCTAAAAAAACCACTTTTATCTATACTTAGATTAAATATATAAACATGATGCTAGTTATTACTATTTACTAACTTTTGTTTTAATATCAGATCTTATAATCGGATTCATTTTTTTAAATCTATCTTGGTAATTTATAAATACAAATCTTGTTCAATATTCAAAGAAGTAAATATGTATAATGAGTAGTATTCAATGATACAAATCTATCTTTAAATAGCATTCCTAGGGTAAATTAATCAAAGTAAGAATTGTACTTATGGCATAGAGACATAGGGGTATTATGGCATAGAGACATTATGTCTCTAAATCACTACTCATAAAAAAAATAATGCATGTGGATATTTTTAATGAATTAAGAATGCTAATTCAGATTTCTAAACATAGGGGAGTGTTATATTGCTAACTCATAACTTAATTGCTAAATGCTAACTACAACTAAATAATAGCCATTAGATATTCAATTAAGGGCTTAGATCATCAATCCCTAGATGTCAATACGATCAACGGAAAACGTAAATAAGGCCATATGATTAATTCCAAAAAATATCAATAGGAGTAATGTCAATTAACTACATGTTTAGTTATAACTACTCCCTCCGCCCCGGCTAAGATGACACATTGCTTAGCCGGCACGTGATTTTAGGAGTTATTGGTTAAAGTGTTTAATTGGAGAGAGAAAAGGTGGGTGTAAGTATTAAAGTAGAAAGATAAAGAAAGATAGATATTTTAATAGGAGTGAGAAAAAGTGATTGAGTGTATTAATTGGAGAGAGAAAGTTTCCAAAAAAAGAAATGTGTCATCTTAGTTGGGACAAATTAAAAAGGAAAACGTGTCATCTTAAGCGGGACGGAGGGAGTAACTTTTAAAAGAGATCCCAAAACTTTATATTCATATAACATATATCAAATTAAAGATAATTTCATAAGGACTCCAACGATATCCTACATGTATATGTTCCGACATCAAAATTTGAAAAAAAATTCGAAATTTTTTTATTTTGCGTACAACAGAAATGTCAACATACTATATAAAATAAGTCAATATAATACATGTAGAATGTCAATATAAGCAATGGGTTAACATTCTTAAAGCATTGCTTTGACATTCTCAAAACATTGTGTTGATATTTTCGAAACACTATATTGACATTTTCATCCAAAACCCTAATTTGAAGTTTTTTTTATCTTTTTTTATTTTATTAATAAAAATGAAAATTACACTTGTAGACCATACATTTTCTAAAATCCTATGGCCTTAAATTAGTTGTAGTTAGCAATTAAATGATGAGTTAACAATTGACCACTCCCCTCTAAACATAATATCCAAACTTAAAATTATTTGGGTTTCTAAATAAAAGTTTGAATTTTCACGCAAAAAAGTATGGAAATAGGGCATATGCAGGTAACTTAGAGATTACAGGGAGTTTCAGATCTTCCCATCCAAGATATCAACACTTCTAGGTAATGTGGTTTAGATATAATCTTATTTTGTCGACAATATCAACGCATATTCATTAGGTGGTATAGCCATCTATCTAAACAGTTTTTAGCAACATGAGTCATTAATGAAAAACGCACAAGAAAATTTCCAATTAAGACTTGTGACAACCTGTTACAGAAGTTTAAGCAAGACAACTAATTTCCCAAAAATAAACAAAATAGCAGTGTAACAAATTACAATAATTTTCACTATTATATGCTTAACATACATTTATCATGGTGATGAGAATATAAGATGCTATCTATTCAATACTTAAAGGCCCTGCTCGGTTGCCTATATTCAGTCTCAAGATTGCTCATGTTTGGTTGGTCATATTATATACCTCTGACTCAATCTGAGATTGAGTCCACGACGAATAGTCATGAGATAAGATAAGTCACCCGGGCCGACCTCCTATGACAAAATTAATCGTTGGATACAAATAATTAGCTTTTCAGGGGAATGATCAATTGTCAACTCATCATTTAAGTGCTAACTACAATTAATTTAAGACCATAGGATTTTAGAAAATTTGTGATCTACAATTTGTCACGTGTAATTTTTGTTTTTATTAATTAAATCAAAAAAGATAAACACAATGCTTTGAGAATGTTAACACATTGCTTACATTGACATTCTGCATGTATTATATTGACATATTTTATATACTGTGTTTATATTTGTGCTGTACGAAAAAATTAAAAAAATTTGAATTTTTTTTAAAATTTTGATGTTGGAACATATGCAAGTGAAATCTTATTAGACTTCTTATGAAATTATCTTAAATTTGATACATGTTATGCGAAGGAATAATTTAAATAAAAAAAATTATGCCACTAACTAATAAACTAAATGATTAACTGTTGGGAAACGTGGTTAACTAAATAATGATAATCATAAGACTTGGTCAATATCTAGACCAAGTTTTTCAAGCAATTGGGCCTTTTAATCTGCGGGCATAATGTCGGCAACGTTGGGCCTGCTTCGTTCAAGATCCTTGGGCTGGTCAGAGAGCATATCCTGTGTCACAAATAAATTGTCTTCCGCAAAATTATGTGATGCAGTACATGAAGTAGACGCCGAAATAGGCAGCAATTACTATGTGTTAGAATGACTTGAAGTTAGCACGGTGTATTCAAATCGAGCTGAGAAGTCATTATGACATACCATAGCTATAAAGCTTAACCCTAAAAATCGAATAATTTATGTGTATTAATTCACACTACGTCTATGAAAGAATGACTTGAAATTCGCACGGTGATTTGAAATTGGCACAGTACCATAGGTATAAGGTTAAACTCTTGTAATTGAATAATTGAATAACACACTTAGATGGGCGAAGCTCAATATCTTTTCAATAACGAAAAATAGTGAAAAAGATTATAACAAAAGTGTTATACAGGAAAAAAAATATACAGTCTGCAATATGAGCCATATTATTGCAGCAAAAAAAGGTGATTTCGACGCCTTGGTGGCCCCCACACTCCGGCCCGACATCATGTGAAGGGCAATATATGCCCTATTATTATTTGAGGATTGTGTAGTGCATTTGGGCCACCAAATTAGTTACGTAGTAACATAGAATTGGCTCTAATTTGATAGTGTTTTGAACATTAGTGAAAATCATTATCCATTAAAATGTTATCTATCTATCTATGCATATATAAAAAGAGGAGTTTTGGGGGTATTTATAGAATTACCATTTAAGCTTAAATATATAATTTAGATACTATAATGTAGATATTTAAGAATAAAAACTATAATATAGACGTGGTCTTCCCATGCTTTGAATCATTTCACACCTTCCATTGAATATTATTAATACTAGAAAATAAAGACTCCGAATCAACATAAAAAACTATATAATTTATATAGAACTGATTTAAGCTTAAAATTAGAATCTAGACATGCACATGGAGAAAAAAAAAAGAGAAACATACAAGTTTTGGCCTTAATTTTGAATAATTACAAATTTTAGGCATAAATTTGAATATTTACAAATTTTGAAATGTCCTTTCTTCATTAAAATTGATGAAACGTAGTTCTATTAAAAATTTTGCTATTAGCGTTAATTTTAATGTTTCATGAGAAATTTGGGAATAAATGTCTATGTTCATGAAATTGATGATGAAATGGCCGAAAGTTTTAATTGGCTGCCATAAATATTTATATAATGGGCTCAAGGATTTAACTATAGTTAATGGCCATGAACTTCATATTTTGAATGAGATATATACCAGTAACCTTTATGATAGATACTCCATATAATTGTTATTACATAAAAATAGGCAAATTGCTATGAGATTTCTACTTCAGAATGGATCAAATCAACATACGCAATAAATATATAAATAAAGGCTAATTCTAATAAACTAATTTAGATCATTAGTTTTACCATAACTAAAACACTCAAACGTTAGG
Source organism: Salvia hispanica (assembly GCF_023119035.1). NCBI lineage: Eukaryota > Viridiplantae > Streptophyta > Magnoliopsida > Lamiales > Lamiaceae > Salvia > Salvia hispanica. The sequence goes on from NC_062969.1 coordinate 18,594,964, forward strand.
AGAAAAAAATTTTAGAAAATGTCAATTTTACATTTAATGTATAATCATGAATTTTAAAATTTAATGCACAATCATAAAATTCTATCAAATGTTGTTATGCATAGAGAGATGTAACCGTTATTTACTCATAAATATATAACTTTTGTCGTATAATTAATTGGACCCAATATTAATAACATTTTTTGTTGGTTTTGATATTTACAAATTTCGTTATTAGGGAAGTTAAAAAGTTTTTATTTTATTCGAATTCTAAATGAGAAAAGTGAAAAGTTTAGGAAGACTTTCGTAATTCTTTTTTTTACTATAAATACATGGCATTTGTTATGTTATAATCCACACGTTCCTACATTTTTTTCATTACATTCTTCGATGAAATTTCTGCTGAAATTTACCCACTTGGTATTCTTCCCCTTCTTCATCTATATTATTATAACATATTCCCCTTCTTCATCTATATAATTATAACATGGAATCAGTTTCTATTTTATGATTCCTTTTTGTGGTTTATGTGATAATAATGTTTTGATACGATCATGGAGGCCGTGCGTCAAAGATTTCAGTTACAGCTGGATTCAACCAAAATCCGTCCTATCGAGATGATATCCGAAAGCTATGAAACTGCCACCATTGTCTTCGTCTTGGAAACAGCTTCGCGTGGGTATCTTGCACATCCCAATCGGAGTCCGAATGAAGGAGTTATGGTGGTTTTACGGAAGTCGCGCAGAGAAGGCCGGGAGCTTCGGGAAAAACGCCCGGCCGAGCATTTTTTACTGTGCAAATCGCCCGGGGACAGGGAAAACGCCCGGGCCGGGCATTTTGGCATGTGAAAAACGCCCGACCGGGCGATTATGCCGATTTTTTAGATTTTGTGGGCCAACTTTCTATTTTTGGACCCATAGTATAAATACCTCTTGATGTCATTTCTTTTCCTTAGGTTTTTGCTGAATTATATGCTTGAGAGCTTTGTTTCCTCTTGGAGAGGGTTTCTATCCAATTCCTAGATTTAGGTTGCTTGAATCCATCAATTGCTAGTTCAAACATGGGATTTCCATCAATTGCTAGTTCAAGCATGGATCAAGTAGAGGTATGCTTTGAGGTTTGTGGTTTCCCTTGAAGATCTAGCCATGGATGCATGTTAGTTATGTT